>NC_083344.1:12491003-12791003 GCF_019175385.1 Lycium barbarum | reverse complement strand
GGCCCATCTAAGTATAAATGCTGCAGTTCAGTAGGGATTTGGCTTAGCTCTATCCTAGTTTTCACCAGAGTGATTTTTCACGAAAGACCAGGAACCCAAGAGGACAACAAGGACTAAACAGTTGCGGCTGTTGGACAACCGCGTACCAACCCCACCTTCTAAAGGTTTCAATTTTTTTTTTGTTTTATAGTGAAGGAATGACTGCGTGCTTCGTGAAGCCGCCTTTGTAACAAAGTGTAAAATAAATGCCAAGAGTGGAGGAGTTATGATATGCATGCAATGACAGTTAATAATTGTGGGAAAGTAAACACATAGACAGTTAAGACAAATACACTCATTATATTGAAATCCTTATGGTTAAAACCTTTAAGTAACCAGTAGAGTCGCCATCTATAATGGTTTACTTTTTACGCGGTGTTAAGGCATAAAAGGCTACTACGAACTTGTTAGTACTCTTTCGTACTTTGTTTTTGAAAAAAGTCGCCACCTAATTTTTAGAAAATTAGGAAAATCGGGGGTGAAGGGTTTATTCAAATACAGTGAAAAATCCTTCGTAATCCAGAGTTCTAAGTAAGGGTTCTGATGATCCCCTGGGGGAGGTGTTAGGCACCCCAATATTAAGAATCCGTACTATACAGTTGACCTTGAAATTTCAATGTATGAGTATTTGCATGAACTGTCTATTTTGTGTTTATATTCCCGCATTTAGAAAAGACTGACATTTTTTGTAAGTTTGCATATCATTTGGAAAGATTTGAGTATATCTCCTTTATATATAGGGTATCGTAGTTTTCAGATTTATGATATCCGAGTACAAGTAATCCCCCTTAAATGTATAAGGAGTGTGTTTTGTTTATAAATATAGTATAGGGAAAACACTTTTGATTTTCAAGTTTGTTCATGCCATACTCACATTTTGGTTCGAGTTAGCCCGCTTTAGTACGTCTCAGTCTGACCCGGAACTTTGTATATTACGAAGGTTTGATTTTTTACAAGGACGTTTTTGTACTTAAAAGGGGTGTATTTTTTGCTATACGACACTCATCACTTTTGCATTTTATGCACTCGGTTTTTAAATAAGACAACCCAATTTGCTTTTAGTCTCAAATTTTTACCCAATTGCTAGTTCGATATAAGCTTACTCCAGTTCAAAAATGAATTTAGAATAGCTAAAAGTTTTTCGGGTACTTGAAAATTTACAAGTGTTGATGTGAATTCAAGTACTTTACAACAACCCAGTGAAATCCCACAACGTGGGGTCTGGGGAGGGTAGAGTGTACGCAGACCTTACTCCTATCAAGGTAGGACGGTTGTTTCCGAAAGACCCTCGGCTCAATAAAAAACATAAAAAGAGGTCAGATAAGGCTAAGAGATTCAAAGCGATATGGAAATGAAGTAACGCAAGCGACACAGATAACATAGAATAATCAAAGCACAGGAAATAATAGATAATAGCATAAATCAGAGCACAAGAAATTATACTACGATAATGCGACTACTAATAAGACAGGCTAATGAGACTATCTACTAGCCTTCTACCCTAATATGGGTCCTCCAAACCCTCCTATCTAAGTTCATGTCCTCGGTAAGCTGTAACTGCGCCATGTCGTGTCTAATTACCTCTCCCCAATACTTCTTTGGCCTACCCTATCTCGTCTGAAACCATCCATGGCCAACCTCTCACACTTCCGCACTGGGGCATCTGTGTCTCTCCTCTTCACATGCCCAAACCATCTCAATCTCGCTTCTCACATCTTGTCTTCCACCAAGGCCACTCTCACCTTGTCCCGAATATCCTCATTCCTAATCCTGTCACTCCTGGTGTGGCCACACATCCATCTCAACATTCTCATCTCAGCAACTTTCATCTTTTGAACGTGAGAAATCTTAACTGGCCAACACTCCGCCCCATACAACATAGTCGGTCTAACCACCACTTTGTAGAACTTGCCCTTAAGTTGTGGTGGCACCTTCTTGTCACATAGCACTCCGAAAGCAAGCCTCCATTTCATCCACCCTGCCCCAATACGATGTGTAACATCATCGTCAATCTCCCCGCTGCCTTTCATAATAGACCTAAGATACTTGAAACTACTTTTCTTCTGGATGGCTTGGGTACCAAGCCTCACTTCCAAGCCAGCCTCCTGAGGTGCTTCACTAAACTTACACTCTAAGTACTCTGTCTTGGTCCTACTCAGCTTAAACCCTTTAGACTCCAGAGTTTGTCTCCAATCCTCCAGCTTAGCGTTAACTCCGCTATGAGTCTCGTCGATCAGGACTATGTCATTCGCGAAAAGCATACACCATGGCACCTCACCTTGACTTTGTCGCGTCAATCCATCCATCACCAAGGCAAATAAAAATGGACTAAGAGTTGATCCTTGATGCAACCCCATCACAACTGAAAAGTGCTCTGAGTCTCATCCTACTGTCCTTACCCTGGTTTTGGCTCCCTCATACATGTCCTTGATCACCCTAATGTACGCCACAGGTACACCTTTAGCCTCCAAGCATCTCCATAGGATCTCTCTTGGAACTTTGTCGTAAGCCTTTTCTAGGTCGATGAATACCATGTGTAAGTCTCTCTTCCTCTCCCTATATTGCTCCACCAGTCTCCTCACAAGATGGATGGCCTCTGTAGTTGAGCGTCCCGGCATGAATCCGAACTGATTCTCTGAAATAGACACGTCTTTCCTCACCCTCATCTCCACTACCCTTTCCCACACTTTCATAGTATGGCTTAGCAGCTTGATACCTCTATAGTTGTTGCAACTCTGGATATCTCCCTTGTTCTTGTATAGAGGGACCATTACACTCGACCTCCATTCTTCAGGCATCATTGCCATCTTAAAGATGACATTAAAAAACCTAGTCAGCCACTCCAAACCTGCCGGGCCCGCACTCTTCCAAAATTCCCCAGGAATCTCGTCAGGTCCGGTCGCTCTTCCCCTGTGCATCCTACGAACAGCACCCTTAACCTCATCAACCTTAATACTCCTGCAATACCCAAAATCGTGACGCCTTCCTGTATGTTCTAAATCTCCCAACACAATGTCTCTGTCCCCTTCTTCATTTAAGAGTTTGGATAAGTATGACTGTCATCTCCGTCTAATGAGAGAATCCTCTACCAATACTTTTCCATGCTCGTCCTTGATGCACTTCACTTGAACCACATCACGTGCCTTTCTCTCCCTCGCCTTGGCTAGCCTGAACAATTTTTAATCCCCTCTTTTCTCCTCTAGTTCAGCATAAAGGCGTTCAAAAGCTGTCGTTTTTGCCGTCGAAACCGCCAACTTCGCCTCCTTCCTCGCCATCTTATAAAGTTCCCTATTCGTCCACTACTCCACATCATCCTTGCTTTCTATCAACTTCGCATACGCCACTTTCTTTGCTTCCACCTTCCCTTGAACTTCTCCATTCCACCACCAGTCCCCTCGATGCTGGCCACGACTACCTGTCGAGACCCCTAACACTTCCCTTGCTACCGCCCTAATGCAACTAGCCGTCATATCCCACATACTTGTCGCATCCCCAGTACTATCCCAGGCCCCCATAACCTTCAATTTCTCTCCCATCTCCACGGCACTAGTCGTGGTCAAACTCCCCCATCTGATCCTAGGTCGGTCATCCACGACCCTCTTCTTCCTCGTCATCTTGATCCCTAAATCCATCACCAAGAGCTTATGTCGGGTTGTAAGATAGTCGCTCGAAATGACCTTACAGTCTTTGCACAGACCTTTATCGTCCTTCCTAAGGAGTAAAAAGTCTATTTAGGTCTTAGCCACTGAACTACGGAAGGTTACCAAGTGCTCTTCCTTCTTTGGGAAACTCGAATTGGCTATCACAAACCCGAAAGCTCTTGCAAAATCCAAAAGAGAGACTCCTCCTCCATTCCTGTCCCCGAAGCCAAAGCCTCCATGCACATCATCATAACCTCCCGAAATAGGCCCGATGTGCCCATTGAAATCACCTCCCACAAATAACTTCTCAGTAGGCGGTATGCCTCCCACTAATTCGTCCAAATCCTCCCAAAAGCGCCTCTTCTCCTCCTCGCCTAAGCCCGCTTGCGGCGCATATGCACTAATAATGTTCAAAGTGAGCCCTTCGACGACCACTTTAATCGACATCATCCTATCAGTGGCTCTCCTAACCTCTACCACTTGGTCCATTAAATCACTATCTACTAAAATGCCCACCCCATTTCTATACTTCGACCTACCAGAGAACCACAGCTTATACCCGTCTACCTCTTTAGCTTTAGGACCTACCCATTTAGTCTCTTGGACACAAGCTATATTAATCTTCCTCTTCTTAAGAATCTTAACTAGCTCTATGGACTTCCCCATTAACGTCCCAATGTTCCAAGACCCTACTCTCAACTTACAGCCTTCTTTAACCCACTTACCCCTCCTAACTCTCGCCCCCGTCCCCGAACGAGAACATGACCCTACTCTACCATCACTAACCAAAGCCACGAAAATAAGTATGAACTAATAAATTATTCAAAGGTCTAAAGTCAGCAAAATATAACTACAAGTGTATGGACAAATAATGGATATGACAACTGAAGGTACCAACTCTAGTAGAACTGAACCTGGTTGTCGCCGGAAAACACTATTCACGGTCGAGTTACTGTTCACTGCCGGAAAAATTTTCACAAATACCTGAAAGGGAGAAGAGAATAGGGGGAAAAAGAAGAAAAGAAAAATAAAAGAAAAAGGGAAAAAGGAGAGCGAAAGAGAGGGTTGGCCGGAAAAGGTCGCCGGTGATGGCGCAGTGACGTACTGGCAGTGCTAGAAGGAGATAAAAAAGGGGAAAAAAAGGAGAAGAGGAGAAGAAGAAGAAGAAGAAGAAGAAGAAGAAAAGGAAAGAGAGAACAAAAGTAAATCCAGCCGGAAAAGTGGCCGGCGTTACCTGGTCGCTGGCGCCACCTGAACAGTGGTGACGTATGGTCGCCGGACGGAGTGGCGGGTGGGCAGATCTGGGAGAGAGCAGAGGAGAGAGAAAGAGAATAGGAGAGAGAAAGAGCAGAGGAGAATTATTGCGTAAAAAATCTTCTAACATTCTGCAATTCCTGCAATCGACTTTTAGAATTGATGAGTTGCCACAGTGAACTTGTGACAAGCTATAGGGTTGGTCCAATTCAAGTACTATAAAGAAAAAAAAATATAAGCCCTGTTCCAAAACACTATTTATTTAAATCTACGAACAGAATTTCTCCTCAAGACTGAAACTATGCAATTTTATTTTAAGGAAATTTAGGTTGGTAAATTGCTAAATTGAGTGACGAATTCTGCACTTTGAAAAAACATAAGTTTTGTAAAGATCAAGCATGTTTTCAATTTTTTGTCTCCAGTTTTAAAAAGGCCTTTTTTTTTACCCGTCAGTACCTAAAAAATATTTGTAAAATCCATTTTTTATACTTAGTTTTGAAATGTCGAGTTTGATCGTGGTTTTGAAAATCCGTTTGGGGACCTAAAGTCATCTAAACAAATTATGGACCGTTATCCTAAGTGTAACGACCCGTGTGGTCGTTATAGTCTTTTCAACGGTTTCACCCGTTCCGAGCATTGATTAGCTCACTTTTGACCCGAGGGGACCGTTGACATGCTTCCTGCGGTTTCTAAACCGGATTCGGGCAACTTTGGTGAAAATATAGTTTTAAAGTGAAAAATGGTTGACCCAAAGCTGACTTTTGGGTAAACGAACCTTTTTTGGAATTCCATCAATTTCGAGAGGTTCGGATGGTCATTTAGAACTTGTGTGTGCGTTTCATTCGGTTCCCAATGTACTTGGGTGCATTTCGGGACTCGGGAGGGAAATTTGGAATTAAGGCACCAGGAGTTGACTCAGTCAACGAGATCTCCGTTGGGAATTCCGAGGCTACAGGCACTTTTGGAACATGTTTTTATGTTGGACTATGTATCCGGTATTTGAACAGATGGCCTCAGGAATTAGTCAAAAAATCAGATCGAAAGGAAAGCTCGGGTTAAGTTTATTGTGCCCGTTTTGGCAGCACCAGCACCGCGGTAGCGGTACCGCTGGAGTGATCAATGACTTTTAGTCATTAGCGCTGAAGCGGAAAGGTGGTCCCTGGGGCGGTCCAGGTACCGCTACAGCGGTGACGGGCGGTGATTTTTCATTAAATGTGTCTTAAATAAGTCCTAGACCCTCATTATTTCTCATCTCGATATTTGAGCTTGGGAAAATTGTTCTTGGAGATAATTTAAAGAACTTCTTGGAGGTAAAACTTGCTTAATCCTTTATTCTTCCTTAGTAACAATCATCTTAGATTTTCCCCCTTCCTTTTAACAATCCCTTAGAGATGAAATTTGAGAGAGGGTTTTGGAAGAACATCTCCTTATATTATTAATGATAAATTGGTTATGTTCATGTTAGATATTGACTAATCTAAGCTTATTAAGTATATATCTTCCACTCTTAATGTTGAATTTCGGATTTGGAGACTTAGGGTTTATACCCAATTTGGGGGTTTTTGCTTGGAATCAAATTTAGGTAAATCCTTGGGGTAAATCAATAATTAGTGGTTGGTTTATGATCACCTAGTACATAATTTGGTATTTTGCCTCCGAATTTCCCGTTTTGCCTTTGTGGGCCCGTTTCCTCAAATTCTAGGGTTAAAGTTGACCTAATTGATATCATAGCAATATTATCATTATTCTTCATGATTTCTAATATAGAATTCGATTATGCTTATACTACTTTGATTCTGAGCTTCAACAGAAGTCCAAGGCAAAAGAGTGACTTGTTGGTGTTGCAGTTCGGCAGTCCAGGTAGGTTATGGTTTACCTTTAGTGATACTTCGTATAGTGAATCACATATTTAGAGTATAATGTCGGAGACAACATGTGAACCTTCGGGTATGAAGTTGGGATGGATACTGCCTCAGGTTGGGCCCTGATGCGTGTTGGGACTAGCCATCCTGTTAGGTGTTTTTTAATTGTTCGACTATGTTGGTTTGATGTCATATGTAATTGGTAAATATTGATTTCTATTTGTCGTCTTGATTTGGATAGAATTGAAATACCCGTTGTGGTATTTGTACTTGGATATCTTATTGGCGTACCCACTATTGGTACTTGACTTATAGAAATATTTTGGCATACCCACTGTTTCTATTGTGATGTGATACATTGCTGGCGTACCCTGTTATGGTACTTGTGATATTGTACTTGATTGTTGATAATTGACATATGCATTGCACGCATTCTCTCATATTCATCATACATGGCCGATACCCGGTGATGATCCGGTATCGTTGATTGAGCGAAACTGATATTTGATAAACTCTTTCACTTGAGTGATTGTGAAAAGACTGATATCCAAAGATCCATTCCGGAATCATTGATTATATGAAATTGATATTTTTATGAACTCTTTTACTTGAGTAATTGTGAGAAAGCTGATGTCCGAGGTTCAATTCCGGAATCATTGATTGAGTGAAACTGATATTTGATACACTCTTTTACTTGAGGGACAATGAGGTGGCCGATGTCCGATGAGTTATTTCGGGCATCGTTGTTGCATGGCCGATTCCAATGTTATCCCGAAATCGTTGTTAGTGCATCGACTCCACCGGTCCCCCAGGGTGGTGCCGGTGAGACTCCCCCTGTGAGCAATTAGCTAAGGTCCCATCTGTCTGTTGGGCAAAGATCCGAGACGGGTGTCACTTAGACTTCGTGAGTCACGCTGGATTATGCTACCGAGACGCCGATATTTCCGTCTGAAATACATGTGTACACCTCATTTGCATGGCATCGCATTCATACCATCATCACTACAATGCATTATGACTTGATTGAGATGTTATGATGATTGGATTGTGGTGATTCGGTTTTGATGATTGGATTGTGATGATTCTATTGTGGTGATCGAATTAGATCGAATATACTCGGACTTGGCATATTGGCGTTTAGATGCTTACATAGGTGATGACGGATACTCGATTGCAATTATATTGTCTCATGCTTGGGTGGTTTATTTGCCTATCTGCTTTATTTTCTGAATTGTGTTAACTATGCTAAGTCGACGATATCTACCAGCACTGTTGTTTGTACTGACCTACAGCTGTTGCATTCTTTTATGAATGCAGAGTACCAGGTCGGATCTACTTCTCTGACCCGTGGTTGTCGACTCTTCAGCTTCCACTCGAGTTTCCAGGGTGAGCATGGCGTCCGCCAACCTTGAAGACTTCCCTATTATATGTCTTAATTTTATTCCAAAGACATAGATATTATGAATTAATACTTCCAGATTGTATTATTATCCCTACAGGCTCTTGTATTATTCAGACTAGATCCTGGGGGTATTTACTGTCTTCCTCACTTTTTACTACTATATATTTATATATATCATGAGACTTACGTATATGTTATTTTCGCTACTTAATTTCCTTTAATGTAATGTATTGGTCTATTATTAGGATTAGGGTTCGCTTACCGAGGTGAGAAGGTAAGTGTCCGCACGGCCTAGGCTAAATGGGTCGTGACAAGGTGGTATCAGAGCCCTAGGTTACCCGGTCTTTAATACAGGAGAGTTTCTAGTAGAGTCTAGTGGATCGGTACGACGAGCTCCGTACTTATCTGCCGGAGGCTATGGCACATTTAGGAAATCTCGCTTTCATTCTTTCCGTCGTGCTACTTTATTCAATTTGGTATCTGAAAAGATCGAATTGTTCTCTGACTCTTATCTCTTCTCTCACAGATGGTGAGGACTCGAGCTACTACTGTTCGAGGAAAGGTGCCCGAGCCCGCAGCTATGGCTGGCACCCGAGAGCGAGTGACAACCAGAGGGCGTGGCATAGCGAGAGGCCATGGGGCTGCCCTAGCCAGGGGTAGCGCTCCGACGGTGGGCCAGCGATGAAAGAGGTCTCCATCTATCGAGCCCGAGTATCAGCCAGGTAGAAACCAGGCCACGGAGGATGGCGTGGCCCTAGCACGGGCACAACCTGAGGTTACTTTTGATCATGCCATACATGATACTATGGCCAGAGTATTGTTTCATCTCGATGCCCAGCAGGCGACCGCCAGTGTTACTACGCCCGGCAGAGGTTCACAAACTAAGGTTGGGGCGCACACCCTGCTAGTATAAAAAGAAGGCAGTGTTATAGTATGATGCACAATATTTTTTGACAAATCACATATGTCATGAAGGTGTGACAAACATAGCACCCAAGGAAACAAAGCACAGACCAATGATGTGTCGTGAAAATTAGGGCATATTCGATGCTAATTCCTTAAGCTTTTGTGACTCTTCAAGCACTTTTGATGCTACTTTTTGTGTCCTTATGTCGTTTTGTAGGATAAGATGTCCGGAGAGCATAACGGAGCAAAATGGAGCAAAAAAATAGAACAAGCAGCACCTGCTAGACGCAAACTGAAGTTATTTTTCTTTTCTATTTGTGTAGCTGAGCTCTTGATTTGGAAAGAACAAAGGCTCCAAATTCAAGCCTGAACCGGGTTGGACATCTAAAAGGTAATTTCTTATCATTTTGTTGCTTTTTTTTTAAATTTCTATCAATTTGAATGTTAGTTTAGTTTAGTTGTGTTTCCTGTTCAGTTTCAATGTTAGTGATAGTTTGCTTAATTTTTATACTACTTGTTTGTTTGTGCAATGTTTTGTTTAATTGAAGTTGTGTTAAGGATTTAGTGGCTTAATGGTCTTATATGGGTTAGTTTGTTACTTAACTTTGAGGACTTAGTTTAAGGCATGACCTAATGATGGTTAACTTGTTTCTGTTTAGTGACCATCCTTAGTCTTCTACTCACATAGAAATAAGATGGATATGAAGCAGTTAAAGGGCTTACCTGGTTTAAGTCCAAGACTGAAAATGAAAGATTTAAAGGTTAAGTTTGGTTCTGGTCATCAAAGCAGATTGAAAAAATTTACAAATCAAGAGTATAAGCCGTTAATATCATTTCTTCATCTCAAGTTCCTAATTGAAATCACATAGGCTCTTAATGACTTAAAACAACGATGTTTAATAGCTTCAGAGGTGAATTAGTGTGATTATTTTGAAATTTTCAATGCCCAATTCATTGTCAAGGTTAGTTATCCTGGATATGTATGTGTTAGTAAAGATTTCTTGGTATTGCTGATCCCTCAAACTTTTTTTTCCTCTGAAACCTTGTCCGTGCGGCAAAACTTCTAAAAGATTTGTTTAGCCTAAAAAATAGGATGAACATGTTCGAACTGTTATAATCAAAAGAGACTTAGAGTAATTTTGGGACTAAAGTCTTGTGTCAAGTTGATTAAAAAACAATATGTATTAATGTTGATCAAGTATTAGATTGAATTTGCTTCAGTAATAGTGTTTATAAAGTCACAAGTGTTCAAGGTCAAGTTATGAACCATTTGGCATAAGAGAAGCCTTTTAAAGACACCTCAAAGAAAGGATTGAGAAGGACCAGTTCCCACTTGGATCATAGTATCTCTCCTCCAAATAAGGGGTGTCATGGCATGCCCTATAAGTCCATGGGGTGTTTTCTTGCCCTATGAAATGCACTTGACTCTTCATCCTCATCATTGGACCAAAAGGGTAAAATGAAATTGACATGTTAAGTCCAAACAAGATATTAAGCTTAAAAGAGGAAACTGTCCACTTGATGTTACTGGTATTTTTTCTTGAAAAAAAAAATAACAAATCAAGTTGAAGTCTTAGCAGTAAGTATTACTTCGGAAATAAATGTTGAACCAGTGGAATCATAGGACCTGTTTGAATTCTGTTGTTTTATTCCTTCCTTCTTAAGGATCAATTGAAGTTTAAGAGGCATAGATTGCACTTCATTTAAGCTATGGCATATATGGGTCATGTGTTCTTGTCTGTATGTTTCCTTTTATCTGATAAATCAGGATGAGGTCTGAAAGGGTCATCCTTGTGTGTTTCTGGTTATTTGAATTTGATTTAGTCTAGCCCCTTTGGTGTTGTTTTAACTTTGATTTTCTAATGTTCAAACCCATCTTCATGATCATAAGTTGTAATGTGTTTGATCCTCTTTAACTTGAATACCTTTACAGTGCCTTGTTACTGCCTAGTATCACGCATGTGCATTAATCTGTTTTTACATTGTTACTATGTGGACTGCTGTTTGCTTAAGGTCATGTATGGAGCTGGTGTGAATCACTTACCTAACATATATAGGATTAAGTTGAACTTGAACCAGCCTTAGTTTTAGATTTAAACAGTGCTTTAAAAATAGAGACTAACTAGGTGGATAGATGGTCACAAGTCCAAGGTCTAAGCTTAAAGAGTAGAAATACAATAAAATGTACATGGTTTAAAAAGAAGATTAAAGAGGGTATACATAGGGATATGCATTTGACTTAATGAAAGAAGCAGCTTTAGACAGTTGGTATACATGGTGTATACTTAATATACAATGCCAATGTGTATATTAAGTATAATAGCAAGTATATCAGTCGTATGAAGAGTATATATCAGTCCAGCAAGGGATAGAAGTCCTTTAAGCTTTAACACTTAGTTGGAATTTAAACCTAGTGTGAATTTGGGCCTAGCCCATTTCAGTTTCAATGCAGAAGTCCATAATTTATACTTGGAACAAAAGGGGATAAATGGGGCTTCGGGTAAGCCTATAGGATGAACCATTGGGCTGCCAGGTCCAATTCCCTGGAATTGAATGCATATTGTATGCTTTACTTCTTTATATATATGTTGTGTAGATCTATGCTTATGATAAGTACAGCAAAATTAATTCTAACCGGTTTTTTCTTTCCTCCTCCTCCTCCTCCTCCACCTCATAGGCCACTTGGGCCGAGTCAAACCAAGTATGTTGGACTGAAGCCCAACAGACCAATTCCTTCAGCAAAACAGCCCAGAAACAGCGAGAAATGGAAGCTAATATTGAACGTGCATGAAGGCTCAGCCATGGGTAAAAATGGTTAACTAGGGACTTGGTACGCCCCTATCCTAACTTATCTTTTATTTACATATTCATATATTCATAATATAATGTATTTGTGTATTTGTAAAAAACATTTGTATTATTGGAATCCATTTGGATATGATTTAGTCATCTTAGGGTAACGGTGCATATGCCATTTAGTTGACCTTAAGTCCCCAAATGATTTTTAGAACTCGGATTAAGCATGACGACTTTGAAACTGAAAAAGGGAAAATTTTTAGGCCAAAAGCCCACTGATACTGAAAGAGATATAATATAATCATTTTGAGCCAAAACCCACTAGAAAATACGCTGCTTTGGGCCATGGCCCTATGTCATTTTAGAAGGAGGAAAAGTGATTTTGGGCTCAAGTCCACTTAAAAGACAACACAATCATTTTCATATGAATACATGAATTCATAACAATGTCATTTATGAAAACAGATTTGTTCAAATAAGTGAAATACATTCGTAAATACGAATTTTAGGATAAGGCATTCTAACGTATTATACGGACGGACCCGAGACAAAGTGTGATTTAAAAGGGGAAATAAATATACTTTTATACATTACCAAAAACCAAAAACACTTTAATCATCCTATGAATAAAAAGTACATTATCCTTATATTTAAAAGGAACCTATTCTTACCCGGATATCCTAAATCCGAACCTAAACTACCCTATATATAACCGGAATATATTCAAATCCTTTTTTTTTCAAAGCAAATGATATGCAATCAAATGACTATAATTTATAAAGCGGAAAATAAATGCTAAATAAGCAGTTTAAACAAATAATCATACATTGGAATTCAAAGATCAACCGTATAGTACGGATCCTTAATACTAGGGTGCCTAACACCTTCCTCAGGGGATCACTAGAACCCTTACCTAGAACTCTGGATTACGAAGGCTTTTTTCGCGGTATTTGAATAAACCGTTCAACCTGGTTTTCTTAATTTCCTAAAAATTAGGTGGCGACTCTTTTTCAATGCAAGTCTGAATAATACAAGAGCATCTAGGGAGGATAATACAATCTGGAAGTACTAATACATAATATCTGTCTCTGGAATAAAAGTAAGACATATAATATGGAAGTCTTCAAGGTCAGCGAACGTCATGCTCACCCTGGAAACTCGAGTGGAAACTGAAGAATCGACCAGCGACGTATCAGAGAAGTAGATCCGACCTAATACACTGCATTCATAAAATAATGCAGCAAGTGTAGGTCAGTACAAACAACAATACTGGCAGGCATCATAGGCCGACTAAGTATAGTTAACACAATTCATAAAATAAAGCAGATAAGCAATTAAACCAACCAAGCATGAGACAATATAATTGCAACCAAGTATCCGTCATCACCTATGTAAGCATCTAAACCCAAATAGGATAAGTCTGACTATATCCAATCCAAACCAATCGCTATGATAGAATCATCACAATCCAATCACCACAACAGATTCACCAAAATCCAATCATCACAACATCTCAATCAAGTCATAATGAAATGCAGTGCAATAATGGTATGAATGTGATGCCATGCCATGCAAATGAGGTGTACACATGTACTCTGGACATAAATATCAACATCTCAGTAGCACAACCTAGCGTGACTTGTGAAGTCTAAGTCCCGCCCGTCCCGGATCTTTACACAACAAACAGACGGGACCCTGGCTAATTGCTCATAGGGGGAGTCTCACCGGCACCACCCTAGGGGACCTGCGGAGTCCATGCACTAAAAACATTTCCGGGATAAGATCAAAATCGGCCATGCAACAATGATGCCCAAAATAGCTTATCGGACATCGGACATCGGCCTTCTCACAATCACTCAAATAAAAGAGTTCATCAAAATATCAGTTTCATATAATCAACGATTCCGGAATGGATCTTCGGACATCGGCCTTTTCACAATCACTCAAGTAGAGAGTTTATCAAAATATCAGTTTCGCTCAATCAACGATACCGGATCATCACCGAGTATCGGTTATGCATGATGAATATGAGAGAATGCGTGCAATGCATATGTCAATCATCAACCATCAAGTTCAATATCACAAGTACCACAACGCGGTACGCCAACAACGTATCACATCACAATACCAACAGTGGGTATGCTAATATATATCAAGTCAAGTACGAATAGTGGGTACGCCAACAAATATCAATAACTCAGGTACCAACAGTGGGTATGCCAATATATATCGAGCACAAATACTAAAAACGGGTAAGTCAATTCTATCCAAATCAAGACAGCAAAACAGAACTCGATATCTACTAACTACACATGGCATCAAGCACACATAACGGGATGGCTAGTCTCAACACACATCAAGGCCCAACCTAAGGCAATATCCATCTCAACTTCATACCCGAAGGTTCACATGCTGTCTCCAACATTATAATCTAAATATGTGACTCACTATACGAAGTCTCACTAAAGGTAAACCATAACCTATCTGGACTGCCAAACCGCAACACCAACAAGTCACTCTTTTGTCATGCCCTTCCTCTGAAGCTCAGAACCAAAGTAGTCTAAGTACAATCGAATTCTATATTAGAAATCATAAAGAATGATACTAATATTGCTATGGTAACAACTAGGTCCATTTTAACCCTAGAAATTGGGGAAATAGGCCCACAAGAGCAAACCGGGAAATTCGCGGGCAAAATACCAAATTAAGTACTAGGCAATCATAATCCCACCCTTAATTGCTGATTTAGCTCAATAATTAGCCTAGATTCTGATTTCATGAAAAACCCCCCAAATTAGGTATAAACCCTAAATCTTCAAATCTGAAATTCAACATTAAAAGTGAAAGATCCATGATTAATGAGCCTAGATTAATCAATATTTAACAAAAAATCACCAATTTATTCATTAATAATCCTAGGAACAATGTTCTTCCAAACCCTCTTTCAACTCTTACCACCTTCGGTTCATTAAGGGAGAAGGGGGAATCTTAATATAATTATGGTTTAAAGGAAGAATAAAGAAGTGAATAGGAATTACCTCCAAGATTTCCCTTCAAATATCCTTAAGAGCAGTTTCGTCAAGTTCAATTATCAAAATGGGGTAAAATGAGGGTCTAGGGCTTTTTAACACTTCATTAATATTATTAACTGCCCGTCACCCACTGAAGCGGCACCTGGACCGCCCCAGCGGCGCCGCCCCAGCGACCACCTGACCGCTTCTGCGGTAATGACTAAAAGTCATTGACTGCTCCAGCGGTGCCGCTGCCGCGGTCTGGTGCAGCAAAAACGGGCACCAGACACCAGAAACTTAACCCAAGATTTCCTTTCGATCCGATTTTTCCACTAATTCCCGAGGCTACCCGCTCATATACCAGACACATAGTGCCACATAAAGACGCACTACAAACGCGCATGTGGCCGCGAAATTCCCAACGGAGGTTTCGTTGACCGAGTCAACCCCCGGTGCCTTAATTCCAAACTCTCATCCCAAGTCCCGAAATGCACCCAAGTGCATTGGGAACTGGACCAAACACACACAAGTTCTAAACAACCATTCGGACCTCTTGGAATTGACGGAATTCCGAAAAAGGTTCGTTTGCCCAAAAGTCAACTTTGGGTCAACCATTTTTCATTTTAAGCCTATATTTCCATCAAAGTTGCCCGAATTCGGTCTAGGCACTCGGGAAGCGTGTCAACGGTCCCCTCGGGTCAAAAGTGAGCTAATCAATGCTCGGAAAGGGCAAAAACGCCGACGAGACTATAACGACCAAGCGGGTCATTACATCAGATACCAATTGAACCGTTGCTCGTCCTCGAGCAAAGAAAAGAAGGAAAGTAGGAAAATACCTGAATCAGTGAACAACTAGGGATATCGGCTACGCATATCAGACTCAGCCTCCTAAGTAGCCTCTTCCACAGGGCGGTGCTTCCACTGCACCTTCACAGAAGCAATCTCCTTTGACCTCAACTTCTGAACCTACCTATCCAAGATCGCGATAGGCTCCTTCTCATCAAGCCATATAGAATCCCAACGAACAATGTAGGTACCATCGACATGGTATTTTTTTAGCATCGAAACATGAAAGACCGGATGAACTCCCGCTAAGCCTGGCAGCAATGCTAACTCATAAGCTACATCGCCGATACAATCCACGATCACAAACGGACCAATGTACCTGGGGCTCAACTTGCCCCTCTTACCAAACCTCATAACACCCTTCATGGGTGAAACCTTCGATAGACCCTGTCACCAATAGCAAACTTCAAATCCCGAACCTTCTGGTCCGCATACATATTTTGCCAACTCTGAGCTGCCAAAAGCCTGGCCTAAATAACTCTCACTCTATCAAGGGATTCTCTCAATAGATCTGTGCTGCCAGGTCGAGCCTCAAAACCATCGAACCAACTAATCGGAGGTCTACACCTCCTACCATATAAGGCCTCAAAAGGCGCTATACTAATACTCGAATGATAATTGCTGTTGTATGCAAACTCTACCAAGGGCAAGTGCTAATCCCAATGACCACCAAAATAACACATGATCTCAACATGTCCTCAAGCACATGAATGGTCCGCTCGGACTGGCCATCAGAGGTCTCGTTGACCGAGTCAACCCCCGGTGCCTTAATTCCAAACTTTCATTGGGAATTTCGAGGCAACAGGCGCGTTCGTAGCGCGTCTTCAAATGGACCAATGTACCTTGGGGTCAACTTGACCCTCTTACCAAACCTCATAACACCCTTCATGGGTGAAAGCTTTGATAGACCCTGGTCACCAATAGCAAACTTCAAATCCCGGACCTTCCAATCCGCATACATATTTTGCCGACTCTGAGATGCCACAAGCCTGGCCTAAATAACTCTCACTTTATCAAGGGATTCTCTCAATAGATCCATGCTGCCAGGTCGAGCCTCAAAACCATCGAACCAACCAATCGGAGATCTACACCTCCTACCATATAAGGCCTCAAAAGGCATTATACTAATACTCGAATGATAATTGTTGTTGTATGCAAACTCAACCAAGGGTAAGTACTGATCCCAATGACCACCAAAATCAATAACACATGCTCTCAACATGTCCTCGAGCACCTGAATGGTCCGCTCGAAGTCAACCCCTGGTGCCTTAATTCTAAACTTCCATTGGGAATTCCGAGGCCACAGGCGCGTTCGTAGCGCGTCTTTAACTGACCCAATGTACCTAGGGCTCAACTTGCCCCTCTTACTAAACCTCATAACACCCTTCATGGGTGAAACCTTCGATAGACCCTGGTCACCAATAGCAAACATTAAATCCCGGAGCCTTCGGTCCGCATACATATTTTGCCGACTCTGAGCTGCCCAAACCTGGCCTGAATAACTCTCACTCTATCAAGGGATTCTCTCAATAGATCTGTGCTCCCAGGTCGAGCCTAGAAACTATCAAACCAACCAATTGGAGATCTATATCTCCTACCATATAAGGCCTCAAAAGGTGTTATACCAATACTCGAATGATAATTGTTGTTGTATGCAAACTCTACCAAGGGCAAATGCTGATCCCAATGACCACCAAAATCAATAACACATGCTCTCAACATGTCCTCGAGCAGCTGAATGGTCTGCTCGGATTGGCCATCGGTCTGGGGATTGAAAGCTGTACTAAATTCCAATCGGGTACCCAATTCCTCATCAAATGCCCTCCAGAATCGGAAAGTGAAGATAGTGCCTCGATTAGTTACAATAGTGCCTCCATTAGTTACAACAGAAATAAGGATCCCATGTAATCTCATAATATCTCAAATATACATCTTGGCTAACTTTTCGGCGGTATAGGAAACCTGAACCAGAACAAAGTGAGCGGACTTAGTCAATCGATCCACTATCACCCAAATGGAATAAAACTTTCCAAGGGTCTTCGGAAGACCCGCGACAAAATTCATGGTAATCCTCTCCTACTTTCACTAGGGAATGAGCATCCTCTGAAACACCCTACTGGATCGCTGGTGCTCATACTTCACCTGCTGACAATTTCCACACTTAGCCACAAAATAACCTATATCTCTCTTCATATGACGCCACCAATAGTGCTGTCTCAAGTCACGGTACATGTTGGTCGCTCCTGGATGAACGGAATAGAAAGAGATATGGGCCTCAGATAAAATCAACTGGATCAGATTACCAACACGAGAAACGCACACTCGACCTCTAATCCTCATAATGCCCTCAGGATCAATCATGGCCTCCTTGGCCTCCCCTCTCAAAACCCTATCTCGGATCTTACTCAACTAAGCATCCTCAAACTGACGAGCCTTGATCCAATCTAATAACGGCGACCTCACCTCTATATAAGACAAAATCGTGCCCGGGGCTGAGCTATCGAGACGGATGAAACTGTTGGCCAGATTCTGGACCTCCATGGCCAACGGATGCTCGGAAACAATCAATCTAGCTAAACTCCCCATACTCACTACCTTGCGACTCAAGGCATTAGCCACCATATTAGGTTTACCAGGGTGATACAGAATAGAGATGTCATAGTCCTTCAAGAGCTCCATCTATCGACGCTGCCTAGAATTAAGATCTCTCTAGGTAAACACATGCTGAAGGCTACAGTGATCAGTAAAAACCTCACAATCAACATCGTACAAGTAATGCCTCCAAAGCTTCAAGGCGAAGACTACGGCCAACAACTCAAAATCATGGGTAAGGTAATTCTTCTCGTGAACTTTTAACTGACAGGATGCATAAGCTATCACTCTACCCTCCCGCATCAACACCGCACCCAAACCCATACGGGAAGCATCACAATAGACAGCGAAGTCCTTGCCTTCCACGGGTAAGGTTAGGATCGGGGTTGTGGTCAAAAGAAGCTTGAGCTGTGGTCCTTGCCTTTCACGGGTAAGGTTAGGATCAGGGTTGTGGTCAAAAGAAGCTTGAGCTTTTGGAAGCTCTCCTCACAATCATCTGTCCACGGAAAGGGAACATCCTTCTAAGTTAATCAGGTCAAGCATGAAGCAATGGCAGCAAAATCCTTCACAAAGCGACGGTAATAACTGGCAAAACCTATAAAACTACGAATCTCAGTAACCGTAATGGGCCTCGTCCAACCCCTCACAGCCTCAATCTTCTGTAGATCAACCATAATCCCCTCCTTGGACACCACATGGCCCAAGAATGCTACAGACTCCAACCAGAACTCACACTTGAAAATTTTAGCAAGCACGCTATGTTTCTTCAGCAACCCAAGAACGGTACAAAGATGGCTCTCACGCTTCTTCCTACTCTTGTAATATACCAAGATGTCATCAATAAACACAATCACAAAATAATAAAGGAACGGCCTAAAAGTGCCATTCATCAACGTCATAAACGCAGTCGGGGCATTAGTGTTACACCCCAAAAAATTTCGCGTTACCAAGACAGTAGACGGTTTAGTATGAGCTCAAGGAAGAGTAAAGTTATACAAGGATTAAGGGTGAAGATTATGTTATATGAGTATAATAATAACATATATATGACAATTATATATGATATTTGGAGATTGTATGGTATAAATCAGTTAATACGTTACTTGATGAATAGCTCTCATAACCGTAAGTTAAGATGGGGCCCACATACTGGGGTTTTATAAAGGACATATGAAAAGTCATATGAGTAGTACATGGCAAGTTGAGCAAGTTTTAAGAAGGACCTTTAAGCCAAAAATGGGCATAAGCCCTCCAAAAGGATGATTTAAGGATACGTTTTCGGACGATCTGACTTAAAGAGGCCAAAACTCCATTATAACTTTGGAATTTGGAAACACATCAAAAATAAAAGTTGTAGATAATTGAAATATCTTTCCAACCATTGGTTGTGGGCCCTCATCAATAGCAGAATCAAAAGTTATGCGCGTTTTAAAATGGGTTGTCAGGGCAGGGAATTAACCCTGCGCGAACGCTCCAGAAGGTGGTGCGAACGCGCAGGGCAAGACCCTGCAACTCAGCGCGAACGTGCCACTTGGCAGCGCGATCGCGCTAAGCAAATTTTAAGTCGGTCCAGGCAGAACCTGGACCGTTATAAAAAGGGGCTTACCCCTTATTTTCCTCATCAACCACCCCAAATCCTCTCTAAAATTCTGGAGATTTCCCCTCAATTCCCAAGACCAAATTTTAAGTCGCAACCAGCTATAATCCCCAAATTCTGGTTCAGACAGCATATAATTGTGGTTATAAAATAGTATAACGACGTATTTTGGCTCAAGTACAAGGAGGGAAGTGAAGATACAGCTATAATATTGGGAGTAAGGTATGAATCTCTTAATACTAATGTTAATTTCGGTTTATTATGGAGGTAAAGTCGTTAAACAATTGTATAGCGAGTTGGTTAGTATGGAAATTGGAAAACACCGTGTGGGGTGTTTTATGGTACATATTGGTGTTGAAAATGATATTACAGATGTTGGTATTGTTGTTGTTATTATTGGTTGCTGAATTATGACTTTGGGCTAGGCATATAAAACAGGGGAGATGCTGGCCGAACTTTGGCAGATTTTAAGGAAACTAAATTTAGAGGCTTAGGATAAGTATATAACAGTGAGCTTAACCCTAGTACGAATGGTCTTATAAGTAGATTGCGAGACCGGAAATAGGCGAAAAAGCCGCGACGTGAAATTTCAGGTATGTTAAGGCACGTCCCTTTCTTTCAAAGGCATAATTCCTATGGTATGATACCATAAATGTTTCCATAACCTCCTTGTTTTCAAAAGCTAGAAGTTCATGATTCTTAAAGCTTCTCATGATGTTAAAGATGAGAATGATTCTATGATGATTACAATGAAAATGATGATTTTATGTTTAAAGGTTCCAAGTTTATGATTTCAATGTTATTATGAGAATGTTAAGTTATTTCATGATTTTCTCGATTTTATTCATTGTTGTTGATATCACATTATAATAATTGTTCCTTCAAGGTGTGATATAGAGATGATGATGATTTCATAATATAATCGGAGGCTACCGACCTTACGTCACTCCGATAAGAATCACAGCGTTCTTTGGGCTCTCATGCATGCTACTTATGTTATAATATATATATATATATATATATATATATATATATATATATATATATATATATATATATATATATATATATATATATATATATATATATATATATATAGGGTTATGGGAAAAGGTAAGGCGTTATATACGCATGGCCACCTGATCAGTTGGAGTCATCTCTGTGCTGTGTGCGAAGTTATGTATCAGTCACTCCGCACATAGCTCAGAGATGACTCCATATCCAACCAATACGCCTCATATCAGTCATTCTGCACACAGCCCAGAGATGACTCGATATACAATAAGTCTCTGAATATTACTGGTCACTCCGCACACAACCCAGAAATGACTCGTATCAAATATGTCTCAATGCATCTGTATTTCCTTCTTACTTTCCATCCTCAGTACCATAACAAAGCAATATCGATGTATTATCGAAATGAGTATGAATACGATGCAATATAATATTAAATAACCAATTTAATCCCAAACAGTACCACACAAGGCACACAAGTAATCTCAATAATAAGGCTACACAATAAGCCACAAAAGAATCACAATTCTCATCTCATAGTCAAATAAAAGTAAGGTACCGCAATATCATAATCATGATGTATCACTAATCACCAATATCCAATGTCTCAACATGGAAATGAGCCAATAAGTAAATAGAACAAGATAAGTCAACAACGCAACGAGGTGGCTAGCCCCCAAATCATTCAACAGTCCCAACCTAAGGCAATATCCAACCCAACTTCATACTCGAAGGTTTTTATGCATTCTCTGACAATATCATCTAAACATACGCTTCGCTAATCTAAGTCTCACCATAAGGTAAACCCTAACCTACCTAAAAAGCCGAATAATAAATCTCCAATAGTCAAACCTTATTCTTGCCGTTCCTTTGTGCCTTGTGATAATGGAAGTCTAATCATATCTGAATTATGAAATTAGAATCAAGAAGAAACATCATTCAACCCTTACTTCTATTCAAGACTCAAATACCAACCTATGGAATGGGGTTTATGAACTAAAAAGATGAAATTAGGAATCTATAGGTCTCAACAAGAAATTAATGTTCTAGGTGATCAATTCCCACCAATTATAAGCTAGAAGAACTAACAAATCACTTAAATTAGGATTCTAGGCAAAACCCCCAAATTTGGGTATAAACCCAGACTTCCAATTTCATAAATTACACACTAATTAGGAAGGAATCATGCAATAATAGTTTCTAATCATCAATTCCATACTTAATGAATCTAACCTAATCAATAATTCAAGGTTTAATAGCCTAGAATGAAGAACCCGCAAAACCCTCTTTCATTCTACCATTTCTTAAGGAAACTAGTATGTTTAATGGATTACTCAGGTAATAAATGTAACAATGAATGGAAAGGAAGGTGAAATAACTTACCACAATGATTTTCTATAAAAAAAAAAAAACAGCCTTGAATGCTCCTAAAAAGCTGTAAAGTCGGAATGGTATTGAATGAAAGACTTAAGGCTTTTAACGCACATTTAATGAATCTAACTGCCCATCACCGGCTCCCGCACCCACAATAGTTCTTCCACGGTCCCATGACCACTTCTGCTGTCCATGCCAAAATGCACAAACCGCTATAGCGGCAGCGTCACCGCTATAGCAGTACCAGTGTTGCAGTCCTGGTGCCTCTATAGCGGGTCACTAGACACCAGAAATTCCTCAAATTCCATCAACTCAACTCAAAATTTTGACTATCACCTGAGAGCATCTACTCACAAATCATATATACAGCCATACATAAAAATACGCTACGAAAAATATGCTATGAACGTACTTGTGGCCTCGGAGTTCTCAATGGAGGTCTTGTTGACCGAGTCAACCCCCAATACCTCAAAAATAACTTCCCAACCTAAGTCCCAAAATGCGCCCGAGTGCATTGGGAACAAAATCGAGTATACACACAAGTTCTAAAAAACCATCCAGACCTCTCGAAATCGACGGATTCCCGAAAAAGGTTTGTTTACCCAAAAGCCAACTTTGGGTCAACTCTTTTTCGCTTAAAGCCCAAATTTCCCACAAAATCACCCAAATCATATCTAGTAATAGACCAAGATAAATTTGCAAAAACAAAAACAGAAAAAAGCACGATCAAAACAAGCAAAATAAGTAGAAATAACACATATATCAACAAAAAAATGCTAAAGTTCCAAAAAGTTGAAAAATCCAAAATTTTATGAACACTAGGGTTTATCAAATTTGAAAAAAAAAAAGAACTTTTAAATAGGCAATATGGATCTTAAAATGCTTTGTCACTGATGCAAGATTAATTAGCATACCTGAGGATGACTATTGGAGAGCTTCTGGGCCCTAGAGAAAAGAAAGATCAACTGGAGAGATTGAGGTCTTAATAGAGAAGAGAGTGAAGAGAAAGAAGGGGACTTATGCATACATTATGTCACGACCCAGCTAGGGGCCATGACGCGTACCCGGGGCTAGCCACCGAGCACCACTCGTGCTACTACTTATCTTTCTCATTTAATGGTCTTTTATCAGCTTTATACTTAAATTGTAGGAAAATCATATTTTATATGGAAACATAAATACTTTTTAAATACATTTGTCTCTCGGCCATCAAAATAATATATACATATAATAGCATCTCGTGAGACCATCTGACCCACACTGCGCATCTACGAGCCTCTACTGGAGTGCTAAGCATAAGGACGGGACAGGACCCCTTCATGCCCAAAAATACATATACATGAATATACACCAAAGAATCGTCATAAGCACCTCCGAACAAAGGAGTGCTTTCAATCAGCTGACGGCTACTGCTGGTCTGGATCGAGCTCTCCTCCCTATCTACCTGTGGGCATGATCACAGCGTCCAAGGAAAATGGACGTCAGTACGAATATTGTACTGAGTATGAGAGGCATAAACAATGAAATAGAACAATGACATAAAGGAAATATCAATATGGAACATCTATATCTAAATGTCATGTATAAAAGAATTAAGTCATGCTGTCTTACTCATACTCGTCATCATATCATGTATGCATAATGTATAAGCTGCCCGCTCATATAGGTGCGGTATAGTAATGTATAAGTTGCCCGTCCATATCGGATCGGTGTGATAATCATAACATTAGCCTGCGTCCAGGCCTCCCGCGTCCGGGGTATCATCTCATGCTGCCCACTAGTGGTGTCTGCCCATGCCATTTGGCCATGGTGTATCGTATAGCTGCCCGCCTTAACGGTGACTGCCCGGCCAACTAGGCGCGGTGTTATATCATCATCATACATGCTCATCATAATATGCTCATCGTAACATACTTATCACAATACATGCATAAGGCTTATGAACAACTTTACTTTATCGGGGTGACGTAAGGTCGTGATCCCCCGATTTCATTATGGAGCAATTATCGACATCCTGTCTCACCTTGAAGGAACTAACATATAAGGTGAGTGTGAGCAATAAATAACATCATGACATTTTAAGATCATCATATCATATCTCTTATCTTACATTACCATTCATGGATATAGGCTTTTAGCTTTCCGGAATATAAGGACTCATGAAGAGGAGGAAAATTATGCTATGAGATTCATGCCATTAGAAAGAAGGGACTAGCCTCACATACCTTTAATGTTTAACTAAGCTATCATTCGCTTGTTCTCCTTCGATATCGTGTTTCTACCTTCAAAAGAGAATTCGCATTTACGTTAGTTAATTGACTATAAGAACGCGCTACTATTTCTAGGGAAAATTGGGCGGCACTTCCTTTGTTTATACTACTTTTCCCATATTCTATATTAACTCTCAAACGCTCACAACAACGTTCACAATATTGTATTCAACAATCATCATTTATCTACATTTACCACATTCCACCATTTTTCTCCAATTCTTCCACATTTATGGGCTTTAGCTCATCATCACATTTTCTCATACATCACACCTATTTCATGGTCTACACGTCATTTATAACATATTTATACTCCCAACTCATCAAAATTGATAATGCAATCCAATTATCATTCAACTATGGCACTATTCACATTTTATGACCCATTTACTACACTCTTCTATAATCCAAGTGTTTCGATGTATTAATGCTTCAATCATCATGAGAAGGTCATCAAACTTACCTTGGGTAGTGTTGGAACAAGCCTTGAGCAACAACACTCTTCTATGCCAAAAACCCTATTTTACTTCCTTTGCAATTTCTTGGTGTAGATGAACTTTGATGAGCTTCACACCCTTGGTTCCATGGATTTCATGTAGTTGACCACTAATTTCCCTTAAATTCTTGTGGATGAAATGTTTGGAATGTTCTAGAGTTCTCTTGAGTTGTGTAGATGAGAAATGAAATTAAAATGAATGAAAAGGGTCCCTTATATTAATCACAAAATCTGATTTTTATGAACAGTAGTCGGGACGCACAGTGGTCGTAAACCCAGTTTACGGACCGTATTCTGGTTTACGGTCTGTCCTTCACGACCGTATTAAGCATATCAAAACCAGAAACTCAGGCTGAGACGTGGTGATTTACGGACACAGTTTACGGGCGTATTTCACTTTACGATCCGTATTCTGAGTCGTATTTAACCATTTCGTCATTTGGCAGAAAGTTGAAGTTTTTGGAATG
The DNA here is from genome assembly GCF_019175385.1 of Lycium barbarum. NCBI lineage: Eukaryota > Viridiplantae > Streptophyta > Magnoliopsida > Solanales > Solanaceae > Lycium > Lycium barbarum. The sequence goes on along the minus strand of NC_083344.1, from coordinate 12,765,436 downwards.
TTGAAGGACGATGGCAGTTTACGGTCCGTAAACCACTTTACGGGCCGTATTCTATTTTACGACCCACTGGGTCGAAGTGCAAATCTGTAACTTTCTCATTTCCAAAATTCATAAATAGTCATTCCCTACTTAGTAAAACATCGCACACTCATACACTTCGTTGGTCTACCCGTTGTACGTTCACGGGGAAATTTCCGAGGTGTAACACATTAGGAAAAATAAGTTGAAACACCCACACTTTAAAAAATTATGAAATGCACCCCATGCCCCTTTTTTTTGAACCCTAATTCAAAAAATAAATGAAAAATAAAAGCAGTAGCCTTATTTCCAATTAAGACTTGAAAGTGACCTCCTTCACAAATCTTCTCGGCTCTTATACCACGTGGATTTCATGAAGAAACGATAGAATTTACATTCGAGAAAATAACTCGAGAGAATAGAAAAGAAACATTAGAAACTTCTCATTTTTTTTTTTGTATAAAAAAAATAAGAAATTACGCTAAGAACTTCAAAATGAAGTTAGAAATATAAAATTTAAAAAAAAAAATGTTAATGGAAGCTTCTTGAAGAAATCAATAAGGCAAGTTACCCTTTTCAGCGATAATCCTTGTTTCATGATCTGCATTGTGCTTCGCTTTTAGGCGCCCCATAAAAATTTTATCCTACAAAATATTAAATTATAGTCACTTTATAGCTCACATATTATAGAAAACTGTGTCCTTCAATCCTTTTCTTCTGGAATGTGTATATACATAAGGAATAAATATTCCCACCACTGATTCTGAAAGCAGATGAAGTAATATCGGTTTGAAGTTTCTTTGTGACATCTCAGTGCAAAAGCTGACGTTGCTGGTTGAAGTGACATTCATGATCTGCTCTTTATATTTTCCTCTTCCTTATACTTTTATTTCGTTTACCAGAAGTTACCAAATGTTAATGGGTTTAACTGCTTCAATTGAGTAACGATTAATGAATAAGCATTACCGTGTGTCAATAGTTGTAACTGTTCGAGGGGAATTAAAAGGCCTTAAACTGATGTCTTTTCCTCTTTAATTTGCTTGAATGTTTTGTACATCAATTGAGAAGTAAATATAGGCAGCTGTCATATTTTTAACATAAGATAAATAGGAAAAATCTATTATCTCCTTAAAAATATTGATGAAACTTTTTGCTCTTCGTTAAAAGATTTCACAATAGACAAAATTCTCATTTATTATTTTCATCAAATTATTATTTAATATAATTAGAAATAGTCATTAATTATTTCTCTTATATTTAGGACTTCGAAACCAACTAAAAGTTATATGTTTTAAATCCTTCCTTTAGCCGCTAGATTCTTTTAAACTATTTTAGGTAAATATTTGGAGCACTTTCAATTTCTTTTAGGTTTAGGACTCTTCATATGTAGGGAAGAAAAAGAGTCTAATGTGAAGGGTCATAATATTTTATTATTTCTATATATTAGTTTCTTAAGAAACAGAGTTGTTATTAAATGTTATTTTCAGATTTTAATGGCAAATAATATTCTATTAGGGTTAGAAAAGTGGATGTACATCTAAAAAAGAATTTTAGCAATGGGTGGGGGAAAAAACCATGTTCATGGCCTTTTCTTTTGAGATTATGCTCTTTTTCAATTATACAATCCTTTATAATTTACATAGGTTAAAATTACTCTTGGCTCATTGATGTGTGATTAATGATCTGATTATTTTCTTATTTTTTCATAGATTGGTTGATCCATGCCACAAATTATGTCGCTCCGTCCTACTGATATTTTCTACCTAGCTCGAAAGCAAAAACAAGGTTAGAGTTTCTTATTGTAATCGTCAGAGCTATATTAACATGCATATCTTTATTTGCATATACATAGTTATTGATATATATATATATATATATATATATATACATTCATGGATAATACATAAGGCTAATTAGTGAAAGTTGATATAAAATTTGTATAATACAACATGAATTATGCTTTCATATTTTTAGTTGTGATGCTCCCATGCCAAAATTGTTAACTCTAAGAATTAAGTTTTGGAATGTTTATGGTTCGATTTGGATCGACTTTATCTAAAATCTAATCAAACTAATTAAATTAATTTATTAAATATAAGAATCAAATAAAATCAATTAAGTCAATTGACAATAATGATCACAGAATTAAGCTCACCGATTATTTGAGGACAATAGACAATAAAGCACACACGTATCTATACAATAAATTCTCAAAATTATTATATTTGTAACTTCAGCCAATTATATAGGCAAAATGGAAAAGATTTGTGAAAGATCCTACAATTACAATTTTATTCAACAAGCGATTCTTGTTTGAAGGAATAACACAAAGTTTATTACAAATGAATTGAAGATACAAAATCTTAGTAGATTTGAGATTTTTAAATCTGTAGTGCAACAAATCGATGTGACGGTGCTTGAGAATAAACACTACGGCAATGAAAAGAGAGAAATAAAAAAGTTATCCCTTTTCCAAAACTAATAATTGCCCGATTGGGATTGGGAGGAAGGATTGAGCTAAAATAGTAGGAAACTTATTTCCTTATACACTTCTTCAATTTTTTTAGTAGTATTAATATCAATTGGCAACCTTGGCTGTGATTTGTTTGGAAACTGTAATCACCATTTAATACTTTTTCCGATGTTTGAAAAAACTGCAAATAAGAAAAAACTCCTTTTCTAGCCCTTAAAAAAGTTAGGAATTGATAACCGCAGCAGGTCGACATATTCAGAGAGGTAAACTTTTTCGTCTATTTTTTATTTGTGCAATCAGGGGTCGGTTGGTAGTTGGTTTGGAGATGGGTTATGCATGTATTATATCCTGCATAAGTAATATCTAGGGGTGTTCATGGTTTAGTTTGGGTTGATTATTGATTAAAACTATAACCAAACCAATTTAGTCGGTTTTTAAATGTCTAAAACCATAACCAAATAAAATAAAATAATAACCACCGGTTTGGTTATTGTCGGTTTGGTTGGATTTTTCGGTTTATGACTAGCAACCATGAGATTTATCAGTAAAACATTAAAAAGTTGAAAAAGATATGTCTTTTTTTTTTGTTGTTCAAATGATAACTTTTATTTATCGTTTAAGGTGGACATACATCATAGAAACATTTTCACTATTAGTGATAGTGTCGTACTCAAATTACTCAAAGTTGATGAACTATTACATATAGAGCTAAAAACTAACTAAGTAGTGGCTGCATCATTTTTGTCATCTTAATACACATACCTGGAAATAAAGTAGAGCATAGGAGCTTTTAGTTGTTGTTACAAACATACATATTAATTAAACATAAAGACTATCTAAAATTAAAATGAAAATATATGAAATAAAAAAACTTTGTGTAATGATCCCAAACTTTGGGGCAGTACTTGCATTTTGCCCTCAATTCTCCCATTTTATTAAAAAAATTGTATAATGATCTCAAACTTCAGATGTTTTTCTATCATTATCCCCAAGGCTAGGGTCTCGACTACAAGGAGTTGTTCTTTTCTGCTTTTTAGGAGGATTATCCACGGAAGAAGTATTAGGGCATTACTATGTGCTTGAGTTGCAGCAAATGTTGATGTTACTGAAGTAAGACTATAGGAACCTCGAAATCTACAACTTCTGTCCTTTTCATATGAAAAATATTAGAAGTTTAGGACCCATTCAAATAAGAAAAAAGAAAGGTATAAATTCGAAATTAAAAAAAAAAAAAAAAACCTAAAATCAAATGACTGACAAAGAAAAGGCTAAAATTTTAAGTTAAAGACATTAGACTCTAACGTGAGCTTTCGTTAGTAGGTTTACACTTAACACTTAAAGAGTTAAAAGACTTAAAGACATGGGCTTGGACATATTCTTAAAAACATGGGTCTTAAACAATCATGTAAAATAAGTAGACCAAAAATCAAATTAATGATTAAAAGGTATAAAATATTTATAATTATTTATGAAAAACTAATGTTATACATATAAATAATTATAAAATTTATGTATATAATTTATCAGTTTGGTTCGGTTATTTATTCGGTTATTTTTTAATATAACCATAACCAAACCAAATATTATCGGTTTTTAAAATTTAAAACCAAATCAAATCAAACCAAACCAAATGTCGATTTTTTTATTCGGTTTGGTTAAATTTTCGGTTTGGCTTTGGTTTTAACCAAAACCGTGAACAGCCTAATATCACGTTTGGTAGCCAGTTAGGAAGTAAGTTATTTATGTATAAATTAATACGATATTTGGTTTGCAATTTAATAACCCGCATGCGGAAATCTGTGTATTATTTATGCAGGGCAAAAGGTGGAATAGCTAATACATGAATAACTAAACTCTTCATAACTAATACCTACATAAAATAATACATAGATTCTCTTATAACTAATTCATATATTACTATTTACTAATACCTGCCTAACTCTAACATAGTACCAAAAGAACCCTCATATTACTTAATTATCGTATTCATGAGGTTCTTTTCTTTTTGATTTGATGTTGCATATTTGTTTACTGCGCTTTTGAATATAGTTTCGCCTCTTTTCATCTTTAAATTGTGAAAGAACAGGAATTGAAGATCTTTTTTTTCACTGAATACGAATTGGAATTGGAATAGACATTTGTGACAAGGTGATCAGTAGAGAATATGATTAGGAGGAGAATACAAAACAGTCATTTGATGTCAAGCCACTGAAAATTAAGACGTCGTATCAAAATGTTAAACATAGAGTTATTATCACAAAAATATGTGCCGAGGAAGCAAATAAGATTGTCCAATTGAAGCACACTTAGCACTAATTCTTTAAATGCAATTACAAAAGTTGAACAGTGGTATAGTCTAAATTAATTTTATTATTGTACTTTTTTTGTAATTATAAATCATTATTAAAAGGAGATAAAATGTCGCTCGGATCTTTAAAAATTAAATTTCATTGAGCATTTTGTCTATTATAATGTTTACTTTATTAATACTTCATAATTTTCTATGCTTAGATTATAAGAAAGAAATTGAGATGACGGAGTATAACATATATTATATCGTATTTGCACTTTGTATTATGCCAAATATTTGAAGAAGCATGATGAAAGAGTTCGTGTTGGTTTGTTTTTAGTATTAAGTCACAAAAATAATGAACTAGTAATTTTCATAAGATATATCTCCATAGAAGTCCTTCGGCATAATAAGGCATATGAGATAATTCGTCGTTAACCCTATATCGACGGACTAGTGACGAATCATTAAAAAAATTTGTTAGCTACAGTAGTTTAGCGACAGATTAATGACGAAATACGTAGCTAAGTCTAATTTTTTGATATAATGTTTGTTGTCAAATGAAGTACGCGCTTTGGTCACGCGCAAAGCACGTACACTCAAGCTAGTAAGTAGAAAAGCCCAAAAAAATGGGGAAAATGATAAAAGGCTTTCCCGAGCTATGAGAGGCGCCACATCACTTTTCTCATTCCCAGCTTTATAGATATATATAGATTTGGTGAAATTCGTTATTGTTCTTCACGTAATGGTTTTGATACAACCCCCTTGTCAGCTTTATAGATATATATAGATTTGGTGAAATTCGTTATTGTTCTTCACGTAATGGTTTTGATACAACCCCCTTGTCAGCTTTATAGATATATATAGATTTGGTGAAATTCGTTATTGTTCTTCACGTAATGGTTTTGATACAACCCCCTTGTCATCCTTAGTGTTGCTCTTTTTTCTTCTCCTCCTCCGTAAACACCATTATATCTGTCGCCTAATGATCATGATTTTAATCAGATAATCCGGAATAGCCTATGACAATAAAACAGCTTATCTTATATTTATAAATAGATATCTAGGATCCGATGAATTAAAATTTACTGCAATATCTTCATTTTACACTATTAATGACTCAGATGATTTAATTACCATTACCGTCTTGTATGCAACGAACGAAAGAACACCACTAATAGTCTGTGTTCCAGTTTGCAGTGTTGACAGATGAAAACAATTTTATGATATGTTATACAGAAAATACCCCTGAACTATTAAAGATAAAATGTTTCCAGTGTTGACAGATGAAAACAATTTTATGATATGTTACACAGAAAATACCCCTGAACTATTAAAGATAAAATAAAAAACTCACCGCTTGATTTTTGGTCCAAAGATGCCCCTGAGGCCTCGACTATTAGAAATATACGACCAAAAAAGCAGGAGCAAGTTAAATAATTTTCCTTCTAGAAAAAGCCAAATCCATCATCTTTTACACCTAACCTCTGCTTATGCTTACTATGTGATTTCTTGTTTCAAGCAGCTGATTTTCCGGTTACAGTTAATATGATCTTGTAAAGCTCAAAGTTCACACCAGTTTAAATCCTTGAGAGTCAAAACAGCACATCACCAAGGAAATAAAAGTATAGCCCATTCGATGAAAATTTGCATTACACCACCTCAATTCTTGCATAACTTATCCAAGTTGGAAAGAGGAGCAACCATCCCACCCAGCTAATTCTCAAGCTGAATTTGATACCCACCACCATAGAACTGCCCTATTAAACCAAATCAACACTCTTCAACAAACGCAATTTATACGCATAGATACTTTATGCAAGATAAGGGAACGAGTAGATAAATAAGAGTCGAATTTAAGCAACATAAATAGCAAAAATCCTGAGCTGCCATGGAAAACCAAGGCCCTCAACAGAAAATGAAAACAGACTCAAAATCATGCACGCCACCGCCTGTCAAGTACCCAGTTCTGAGAATAGTTACGTGACATACAAGGCAGAGAACTAGAACCTAATATGCAAATCAAAGAGAAGACTCTAGCAGAACTAAATAAAAAAGAGTGAACACAGCACACTTGCTCATAATAGATAGCATTGGAAACACCAGCATTACACCGCACCATTCACTTTTTCTTCAGGGCAGCCTTGGTGACCTTGGCACCGGTTGGGTCCTTCTTGTCAACACTTTTGATGACACCAACAGCAACAGTTTGCCTCATGTCTCTCACAGCAAAACGACCCAATGGTGGATACTCAGAGAAGGTCTCAACAACCATAGGCTTGGTGGGAATCATCTTAACCATACCAGCATCACCATTCTTCAAGAACTTAGGCTCCTTCTCGAGTTCCTTACCCGATCGCCTGTCAATCTTGGTCAAGATCTCAGAAAACTTGACAGCAATGTGGGAAGTGTGGCAGTCGAGCACCGGTGCATATCCATTTCCAATCTGGCCAGGATGGTTCATAATGATGACCTGGGAGGTGAAGCTGGCTGCCCCCTTGGCTGGGTCATCCTTCGAGTTTGAGGCAACAAAACCACGCTTGAGATCCTTCACAGCAACGTTCTTAACATTGAACCCAACATTGTCACCAGGGAGTGCCTCCTGGAGAGCTTCGTGGTGCATCTCTACAGACTTGACTTCAGTTGTCAGACCAGTAGGGCCAAAGGTCACAACCATACCAGGCTTGATTACACCAGTCTCCACACGACCAACAGGGACGGTACCAATACCACCAATCTTGTAAACATCCTGAAGTGGAAGACGGAGGGGCTTGTCTGATGGCCTCTTGGGCTCATTAATCTGGTCGAGAGCCTCAAGGAGGGTTGGGCCCTTGTACCAGTCAAGGTTGGTAGACCTCTCAATCATATTGTCTCCTTCAAAACCGGAGATGGGGACAAAGGGGACCTTGTCAGGGTTGTAACCAACCTTCTTGAGGTAGGATGAAACTTCCTTCACGATTTCATCATACCTAGCCTTGGAGTACTTGGGGGTGGTAGCATCCATCTGTCGAATGTGCAAAAGATCACAGAATTAGCATGATATGTAATGTTTAAAAATCAATTAATTCCGTCTATCCATAAATAGTAAACCTTGTTGCAGCAGCAAATCATTTGCTTGACACCAAGGGTGAAAGCAAGCAACGCATGTTCACGGGTCTGACCATCTTTAGAGATACCAGCTTCAAAACCACCAGTGGTGGAGTCAATAATTAGGACGGCACAGTCAGCCTGGGAGGTACCAGTGATCATGTTCTTGATAAAGTCCCTGTGTCCGGGGGCATCAATAACGGTGCAGTAGTACTTAGTGGTCTCAAACTTCCACAAGGCAATATCAATGGTGATACCACGCTCACGTTCAGCCTTAAGCTTGTCAAGCACCCAGGCATACTTGAATGACCTCTTGTTCATCTCAGCAGCTTCCTTCTCGAACCTCTCAATAACACGCTTGTCAATACCACCAAGCTTGTAGATCAAGTGACCGGTCGTAGTTGACTTTCCAGAGTCGACGTGGCCAATGACCACAATGTTGATGTGAACCTTCTCTTTACCCATCTTGAGTTACTAACAGACTGCATTTACAACAAAACAGATAAAACATATGTAAAATGCAAGTAAAAATTTACAAAATTAGAAGTGAAAAGTTAAACCAGTCATAGCTTTAACCAAATGATAACTCTCTCTGACTCATTATATGTGGAAGACAATATTACAGTTCTAATAGAAAAAAGATTAATAATTGAATTATTATGCGGCAGCTACAGCTCCTGCAGTTAATGGACTTGATTCCTGGAACAATTCAACTTTGTATAAAAACAGAATCAACGTGTACTCATCGCTAAACACAACTCCAATTTCCAAATACAATTTTTCACTTTCAAAACAAAAGCTACTTTTTCAAATACTCTCAATTTTCACGGCCAAACGGGGCCTCAAAAGATTTTAAACAAAATTTCAAACATTTTAGGAAAACAGACTGCCACATAAGATTGTAAAAAAAATACCTATAGTTAACTTCAACTCACTCAGCCTAATTAATAAAAGTATATAAACTTATGTTATGTGCATATGAAAAATTCATAACAAACATTTACAGACCTGTATTTACTGACACGCACACATCTATGTGCAAGTGAAATCGCAAAATTCAAGCACAAAGTGTAATTTCAACGTTATAAATAAACAAATCGAACATGATATAAAATAACGAAAAGTCAATCTACTTTATACTGAAACACATACAAACCACTAAAAATCAGCTAAGTTAATGAAAATTAGGGAACGTGAATTAAGAAAACATCTAAAAAAAACGATTGATATATAGATGTACTGAGAGAATAAAAACAGATAAAAAAGTGAATAGAAATTTGATAGAGAAAAGTTGCATAGATGTAAATCTAACCTTAGAGAATAGAAATTAGGCGATATAAAAGTGAAGAGAAGAGAATCACAGCAAAAGTGATGAGTGTTCATTCTGAAGAGATAATGAGCTTTTATACTCTGAGAACTAGGGTTCTCTCTTAAGTCTGTTTACGTAAATGCCCCTTACATTTTCTCTTCCTTTTTACGTCCCTTTACATTCTCCATAAATTATATTTTATATAAAAAAACTAGTGCCACTTGGTCTGTACTAAGCTCGGGCCCAAACTGACATTAAAAATTTAATTTGTAGATATTTAAAAAAGAAATCTGCTCTTGGTTCTTTATTGGTGTAACATCAGTTTGACATTTTCGAAAGATTTCTAAAATATTAAAGTATAAAAACACATGTTAACGGAAATATTTATCTTAGTTTATATATTAGATTTTCTTTGGGAAAAAATCAATAATTGAAAGCTCTTCTAATTTATTTTTTTGATATTAAGTCTCCGATGACCCAAATTAAGCTTTTCATATGTTAAATTAATTTTCATTTGAGTTCTTTGAATTGAACTCATATTGGCTAACTTATTTTTTACCAAAACTATTTTGCAAAATATCGGATAATTAATATGTTATATAATTTAGGACAAAATATTTAATTTTAACATGAAAAAAATTCTTGCTCCTAAATTATACTCCCTCTGTTTCAATTTATGTGAACCTATTACTATCTGGGGAGTCTTCAAGGTAATTCTTTGACCACGTTTTCTTTATGTTTTTTCAAAATTATTTGAATTATAAATTATCGTGAATTATAACACTTTTTATATAGTTTCTAAATATATAAATTTTATTTTTATAAACTTAAAAAATATATGTCAAAATTTATAGTCAAAGTTATAAAGTTTGATCCTCATATTCCGAAAAGGTTCACATAAATTAAAGCGGATGGAGTATACAATATATTATCCGATTTTTTACAAAATATTTTAATAGTAAAAAGAGTAAAAAATATACTTTTTGCAATTATCTAGTATTATTACTGTATCGAAATTATATTTCTTTAAATACAATGTTTTTCAAACATTTTTAGAATATGTATAAAAAATAATATAGTTCCTCTTTTAATATAGTAATTATTAGATATTTTTATATTAAAAGTGTGCGCACGTAAAATTTGATTAATTAACTACCATATTTCGAATTTCATTTTTCGATTGAAACGGAAGGGCTATTAGTTACATTTTTGATAAATTTTAAAAGTATTTAACAATGATACATTGAAAAAGTTTAATAATATTTTTAAATAAAAAACTCAAATATGTATGAGTATGCTTTGTGGGGGCCACTATAACATTTTTCATAACATCATCTTTTTAGTGGCATAAAAAAAGCTCTAAAAGTTCTTAAAATTTACTAAAATGTGTGACAATTTATAAAGTCATAAATATTTCAAGTAAGGATAAAAGAGATAAAAAATTCATGTGAGGACTACAAAAAATGAAAATTCTCCCTTATATATAATAGTAACATATAATTTTATGGCCAAGAAAATTTAGTTGAACCCCTTTAATAAATAAGACTCTGATACAACGAGCGTTGTGCATTTTTGTATGTACTTTGGAAAATTTTTGGTGAAATTTTGCTTTTTGAATTTTTTTTTGTGTGTGTTATAAGGTGTTAATATGATATAGTTGAGTCTTTTTTTGAAAAATCGAAATCATAATTCTTGACTATATATAAATCGAAATCAAATAAACTATGGTAACTGACTTACCATACCACATTTTACTAAAATCGAACTTTAAAATACCGAATCATACTGAATTAATTTTGTATGATTATTGTATAGTATTTTTGAAAATCAAAAACTAAAATTATTGAACCACAATTTTCAATATCGTACTGCACAATGCCATGAAAACACCCCTAACCACAAACTGTGATAGTGCATAAAAGATGGTTGTGTGCATATTTTGGTATATACTTTAATAATATTTTGGTGAAGAAAATTAAGATTTTTGAATATATTTATATGTGTAAAGTGTTAATAAGATTTTTTAATATATTTATATGTGTAAAGTGTTAATATGATATAATTAAATTACCGTACCACATCTTATCAAAATCCAACTTTAAAATAACGAATCATACCAAATTAATTTTGTATGGTGATTGTATAAAAAATTTGAAAATCAAAAAGTGAAATTATCGAATCAAAATTTTCAATATCATACTGTACAGTGCCATGGACACCCCTAACCACAACTTGTGATAGTGCATAAAAGATGGTTTAATCTTCTATCAAAAATTTGATCAAGGCCCTCGTTCGACCAAAATAAACCCTCAAGTTCGAGGCTTTACCTAAGGTGATTTGGCGATTCTTGAAGAGAGCTATTTGTTTTAAGAGTATAAGAGAATGTAACGAACAAGGGGCTTGAGAGTCGAATAAAAAAAAATTAGGTCAGATGAATAAAAATAAGGGTGGGCTTGAAAATTAGCACATGAACAAGTTAGCTACATACTAATGTGCTGATGAATGTTTAGAGGCTAATTAGATTCAAATAATGTTTCGTTTGTGAATTAGGTCAAGTTTGATCGAATATGATGACAACGTGAATATACTAGACGTAACTATTAACTGACGACAAATTGGTATCATGTCTTCAGTTAGCAGGCGTGTGGACATGCGGTTTGAAATCATGGTTTGAAACCATGAAATGAAACCAACGTTTGGACATGCGTTTTATCTCATGATTTCAAACTATGATTTCAAAAAATTTAAATAAAAATTTTGACTCATAACTTAATATTTTGTAAAAAAGGACCAATAAGTTGGTAGATATCTTTAACAATTACTCCCACCAACCATTTACTAACTTCACTAACTTCCACCAACATTTATTTATATCTACCAACCTTTATTTATGTCTACCAACCTCATTACTATTCATGTTAAATTTTCGTTTTTATTGAACTAAAATTTGATCATGGTGTTGTATTTTTTAGAAAAGTCTTCTAGTAGCGTATTAATTTTGTTATGAACTATGACTTGCTCATTTGATAAGATTGTATAAGAATGGAGAATGTTTTGATAGTTTTCACAACTTGTGGGTTTTTTATGTCTATAAGAGAAGATACAACTTAAGATATCCAAATTGCATGTCCAAACACGATTTCAAACCATGGTTTGAAACCATGATTTCAAGCCATGTCCAAACGGCTCCTTATTTTCTTTCTTTTTTGTTTTATTTTAATTTCTAATCTTTTTTAATTTATTTTTATTTCTATTATTTTAACTTCTTTTTATTTTATTTTATTATAACAACCTTTTTTATTTTACTTTTCAATTATTTTTACTTTTAAATATATTTTATTTTTGTATTATTTTCTTTCGTTTCCTTTCTTCTCATTCCCAACTTTTACTTCTTGTGATCCCATGTAATTGCTCATATTTTATTCATTTAGCATAATTGTGTTCTTATTATAATTTTTGAAACTACACCTCTTAGTATTAGAAAGAATGAGTCATTAACAAACTTGACAGATAATGAGTGATGTTATTAAAGTAGATTTCGTTGTGAATGAGCGTATAGACTTATATTTTCCCCTTTTTTTTAATTATATTTACTCAAGTTATGTTGGAACTTATTTATGTAATGTTGGAATTTGACATAAGAGTATTATGTTGAACTTTTTTTTTTTTTTTTTTGGATTTTGAATTTAGGTTATATTTTTTATTTTAAATTATTTGCTTTAGTACTATTGACTTATTATTTCGCATTGCATGCTGTTTATTTTTCACTTACAGTTGATAGATTTTTTTTTTTTTGTCAAACATTTGAATAATGTTATAGCATTATATTTATAAATATTAATTTTTTGTCAAACATCGAATCCATGATGTTCTCACAAAAAAGTCTGCTTTTAATTTTTATAATTAATTAAAATTAGAATATTATTAATTTGAAAAATATATATCAATTATTTTTGGTAATATTAGTTACAAATATATGATTATTAATTAATATATTTTGAAGAAACAATGTGTTGTTAAATGCATAATATAATATCATTTATAAAGGCAAATATTTTTCAAATATTGATTTTTAATTTTGATAATTAAATTTTATTTTGAAATTAAACTAACTATATAACTACACTTGTGCAATCAAATTGTGCACTTATAATTACACTGTAATTACGTTATGATAAACAAACATCATATTGTAATTACAATACTGTGTAATTACTACCCTAGTAATTACACCAATTCCAATCACCAGGTGGCTTTCCAAATAGACCCTAAATAGAGTGAAAACTGAGAAGAGGAGATTTCGAAAAGTTTTATGGTGTAAGAGACACAACTATTAGGTGGTAGAAAATACTTGTGTGGAATTTCTCTTATACTTTGCCAAGTGAAATTTTGGGTCCCACTTTCAGAAAAGATGGGCCAAAGTCCTAGCTATCCTATTTCTCTCTCTAATTCTTCTTCTTTTTTCCCCCTTAAATAGATGCTTTATTTGTTTACTCAAAGAAACGTGTTTCTTCCCTATTTTAGGGCCTGTTTGGAAAGCCACCTGATAATTGGAATTGGTGTAATTAGTAGGGTAGTAATTACACAGCCCAGTAATTACATAGTAGTGTAATTATAACGACCTCTTTATTTGTCATAAAGTAATTACAGTGTAATTACAAGCGTGTTGTTTGGTTGCACAAGTCTAATTACACAGTTAGTTTAATTTAAAAATTAAATTTAATTATAAAAAAATTAAATTTAATATTTAACAAGTAATTGACTTTTTAAATGATATTAAATTAGTTATTTAATAACACATTGTTTCTTGAAAATATATTAATTAATAATCATATATTTGTAACTAATATTGTAAAAAATAATTGATATATATTTTCAAATTAATAATATTTGACTTTAATTAATTATAAAACTTAAAAGAAGATTTTTTTTGCGAGAAAATCATGGATTGGATGTTTGACAAAAAAATTAATATTTATAAATATAATGCCATAACATTATTCAAATGTTTGACACAAAAAATCCATCAAATGTAAGTGAAAAATAAACAATATGCAATGTGAAAGCAAATAACTTAAAATTGAAAATATAACCTAAATTCAAAATCCAAAAGAAAAAGTGTAACATAATACCCTTATGTCAAATTCCAACATTACATAAGTAAATTTCAACGTAACTTAAGTAAATAATTCAAAAGAAAGGAAAAATATAAGTCTATAACTTCATTCACAACGAAATTCTACTTTAATAACGTCACTCGTTATATGTCAAGTTTGTTAATGACTCATTCTTTCCAATATTAAGAGGTGTAGTTTCAAAAATTAGAATAATAATACGATTATGCTAAATGAATAAAATAAAATAAATACGAGCAATTATATGGAACCGCAAGAAGTAAAGGTTGGGAATGAGAAGAAAGGAAATGAAAAATAATAATATAAAAAGAAATACATTTTAAAAAATAAAAATAAAAGAGAAATTAAAATAATAGAAAAAAAAAATTAAAATAAACAAAAAAGAAACAAACTAAAATGTAACGCTGTAATTACAAGGTGTAATTACACCCAATTCTCAACCCCCCATTGAGAATTGGAGAGTGTAATTACACCCTCTCAATTACATATAATTCCCACCTAACTGTGTAATTATTTGGTCAAACAAACATGCCAAATTGTGTTATTATATCCAATTTCAATTGCCTGGGTGGCTTTCCAAACAGACCCTTAATGTTTTCATTAGCTGAAAGTCCTCAATTGTAACACCCCATATCTTAAAATAAAGGTTAGACTCATATCGTAAGAGTTTCAGAGGAAATTTGAAAGTTTGTGCGTCTTACGAAAGTGGTTGACAAGCCTACTTCAGGCACCCATAACCCCTTGATTCATTGAGAATTTGTAAAAGGTTCCAAGTATAATAAAAAATCAAATAGAAAGAATTACAAAAGAGAAAAAGAAAGTAACTCCAGAAATAGACATTAGTCCTAATAAAACAAATAATATTAAAAAATTAGAATCGCCAAAAAATATTTTCCAAATATTAAAAAGAAAAAATACTCGATTAATATGGAAATTCCATTATTTTCTAAAATTATTCATTCAAAGATTATAATGAAAGTTATAGTACATAGAAATATCTTTCCAGGCATATAAGGACCAGGTCAATTGGAGTTTGGACCAAGGAGATATGATCTTCTCAGAATGGCTAATAGAGAGGTTCTTCAGATTCGGTAGAATCGACTAAGTTTTCAATACGTCTGCATTCCAGCCCAATTTCTGAAAAATCCGTTGATAATTTGAGCAAACTTAAAACATGAAAGGTGTAACACTTTGAAATAGCTTTCCAACGGTATATTGTGGAGCCCGAACGGAGCTTTGTGGTAGGAGTTGTTCCCATTTTACTAAACATTGTCGATTGAGTATAAAAGTGACAGGGGAGCTCGCCGAGCTCGCCCCAAAGCGAGGCAACGGCTCGCCTTGGGCTGCGCTCAGCGAGGTAACGGTTCAAAAGTGGGAAAAATTGAAGAAAATCGTCCAAGTATAAAATGGATGAGGGAGCGAGCTCAAAGCGAGGCAAGGCAAGCTATAGGCCGCGCTCGGCGAGCCTTGGTGTCCAAAATGCCCCATGCTATAAATTCAACACTTAACTCGAAATTTCATTTATCAGACATTCCAACTTGGTTCTAAAGCCCTAAGCAGCCACTTTCCTCCTCTCCTCATCCTCCCATATCAAGGTAAAATCGCTTTAACGATTCCTAAGTAATTATAACAGTAATTCATGAATTGTATCATGATTCTTCAACCAAAACTAGGATTTCCAAGGTAAATCCATCTTAAGCGATTCAAAGCTAGAGTTTTGGTGTTCTTCGTCAGAGAAGCAGTTTAGTTCGTTGGATTGGAGCGTTTACAGGTATGTAGGGTTGCTATCTACGTGTGGGAACATCATTGTTCTTCCCCACGCCTCTTAATCCATAAAGTATGAATCCTTACGAAAATTAGGGTTTCCATACCATGCTCATGACAACCCCAGGTCCATGTCCATGATTATATTATATATGAATTGCTATTATTCTATCATTGTGTTCTTAATAACTCCATATGATTATTGAGAATCAGTTCATAATCCATGAAAACCCATATCTTGTATTCCATGGGTTCTTGCATGCATGTTTTTAACTAAAAAGTGCTTATTTCATGAATATCCTACGTGTCTATAAGTTTTCATGCAACTATATTATATAATTACTTTCATGCCATGATACAAGACACATACATGCTAAATACAAGCTATTTCATGAAATCATGTTTACAAGTTATTTCGTGAAATTATGATTACAAGTCAAGTACAAGTTAATTCACGAAAATCATGGGCTTCTTAGCCAATTATATCATGTTCATATTTGTGGGAGTTGCATGAATTACCGAGAAGGCTCAGATAGCCTGAAACTACGTAGCCACCGTATGACAGGGATCGCTCCGCCCAGTTAGGACGATTCCTTAATTTTACACTGAATGGATCCATTAGGCACGTTACAACCTTATACCCTGGCAAGTTATGGGGGCTCTGCTGGTCCGGCGAGGTACCAGACTCCACGTACCCACGTGGTGATATCATATTGTCGGTTTATGAAATGCTCTCCCTACTTACCATGTTATATATATATATATATATATATATATGTGTGTGTGTGTGTGTGTGTGTGTGTGTGTGCGCTCATGCTCATGTTCATGTCCAGTTTCAGTTCTTATCATGTTATCTCATGTCCCATGTTATTTCATTCAGTTGCTTTACATACCAGTACATTCAATGTGCTGATGTTCCTTTTCTATTGCCCGGGGGCCTGCATTTCATGATGCAGGTACTGATTTACAGGACGACATATCTGCTCAGTAGGACAGTATTCGTATCAGCTTATTGGTGAGCCCTATCTCATTTGGGGTTTAGTCAACTTTTTGTTTTATGATTAGTTATGCATCTAAGGTATGTTGGGGGCCTTGTCCCAGTAAGTATTTTTTCCAGTCAGACTCATGATAGAGGTTTCATAGACTAGACAAGTCAGTTATGTTATGTGAGACATTCGGAGTCGTATAGCCATTTTGGCTCATTCATGTTATTTCCGCACTCATGTTTAAACAAGTATTTTTATTAAGTATTATGACTTATTACGTTTTATAAAGGCTCATCATGCATTCACGTTATATTCTGCGCATGTTATGCCTCATGATGATTCAGCAAGCCATGTGGTTCGCTCGATCACATGCAGTAAGGCACCGAGTGCCGTGTTTCGCCCAGGCCATGGTTCGGGGCGTGAGATTAATACATACCATTTTTATAGTTATTTTATCTGTAGTATATTGTTTTTATAAATAATTTTAAGGGAAAAGGGTAAAAAATAGCCCTCTACTTTGGAAAAAGGGCTAAAATGCGTTACATATTTGGGTCAAATACTCCTCCGTCATTAAAGTTTTCAAATATACCCCAGTCTTAACGGAAATCCCCAAAATAATCCGACTTCATTTTTAAACCCGCTCCATTTAAACCCGACCCAATTATATAAAAAACCCATATGCGAACAATTTGTTCCCGAATTCTACATCTGGAGCCATTAGGTACAGGAGCGGGTGGCCCATCTGAGTTTTTTATTTAGTTGGGCAGGGTTTAAGAATGAAATCGGATTACTTTGGGGATTTCGATTAAGATTGGGTATATTTGAAAACTTTAATAACGGAAGGGGTATTTTCTACCCAAATTTGTAAAGGAGAATATTTTCAGCCTTTTTCCCATAGTAGAGAGGTATTTTTGACCCTTTTCCCTAATTTAAAGTATTTTATATAATTTTTGTCAATTTTTTTTATTTTTTCTATTAATTTATCTCTAATAGAATAAGAGGTTTTAGGCTTTAAACCCATTTCTTAAAAGAAAAAACCAAAATCAATTTATGTAATAAAAACTATGAGATATTTAGCTATACGTTTTTTTATATTTCTCATAAACATTATTCACTTAATTAAAGATCATAGATCTCAAGACATTCTTCATAATTCAAGGAAATTACAGCTACAATAATAAAAGGACAGTAAATAATTGAAAGGTTACTTTAGTTGATGTTTATTTTCAGTCACAGTAAATTCAATATTTTTATTCTTATTAGTATCCTTCTACATTTTAAATGACTTTCATTAATTAATTGTGAAAATATAAATTAGTAAGGTGTGGTGTGAGTTATGGGTGGGGTATTGGGAGGGTAAAGGAGGGGTGGTGGTAAAGAGAGAAGGGAAAAGTTAAAGTGAAAAGGACATAAAGGGCATCCGGCCTAAACTATTCCCACCAGATGACCCATGTTTCTCTAAACCCAAAGTGTAGTCAGCGCGACCTTTTGTGACGACTTGAGTAGCCATTAAAGTCCGCTGCAAAAAAAAAAAAAAAAGGACTAAAGTCGCCACTAAAGATCAATTTTTTTTCTTCGTAAAAGCCACTAAAGATCAACTATGTATAGAAAATGTATTATACATATAAAAAAGTATCATTTTTGTATAGAATATGTATCCCTACCATATATTTATAGAAAATGTATCATAGGTTTGTATCATTGTTGTGTAATTTGTGTATAATAAATGTATCATCAACGTATACTCACTAATCATATATATATTATACATTGATTATACATTGATGTTTCACATATTATACATATTCCATAAATAAGTATAGAAAATGTATCATTGTTGTATAATTTATGTATAAACTGTATCATTCTTGTATAGAAAGTGTATTATACGTCTAGACAATGTATCATACATATATAATATATAAACCGTATCATTCTTGTATAGAAATTGCATATAAACCGTATCATTCTTGTATAGAAAGTGCATATAAACGGTATCATTCTTGTATAGAAAGTGTATATATAATTCCAGTATATGTATATAAATTGTATCATTCTTGTATATAAAGTGTACCATACATATAAAAAATATATCATACATATATGTATAGAAACCGTATCATTGTTGTATAGAATATGTATCACTACTGTATATGTATAGAAAATGTATCGTCCGTATAGAAACTGTATCATTATTGTATAATATGTGTATAATAAATGTATAATTAACCTATAATTTATGTATAATAAATGTATAATTAACGTATAATTTATGTTTAATAAATGTATAATTAATGTATGCTCACTAATTTTATTAGTTTGTAGTTGATATATTTTAGTTTGTTAAGTTTTCGATGATGGTTACTTTAGTATATAAAATGTGTCATTGTTGTATAGAATATGTATCCCTACTGTATATGTATAGAAAATGTATCATAAGTATTATTCTACATGTTTTGAGATATTTCTTGAAGGCTTAATCAACGTATAAATATACACATATTATACATGTTTTGGAATATTTTTTAAGAGTTCAATTACTGTATAAGTATACACATATTATACATGTTTTGAAACATTTATTGAAGGCTCAATATGATTTTAACCTCTAGTGAAGACTTTTGCAGCAGACTTTTAGTTTAGTTGCCACAAAAAGTCTTTTTTTTTAAGGCGTTTGGGCTACTGGACCGGCCAGCGCTTGTGAATAGTTTGGGCTGGCCGGCTAGCCAGCTTACTGTATTAGACCCAAATGTGGAGTTACTTTGACCTGTTGGCTATTTTATGTCTTTTTTTCCATGGAACCCACATTACACTTGTCAATTAACGAAACACTCACACTATTATGATACGGCGGGCCTCACCCACAATAATCATTTTTCGGAGACTCGAGACTTGTTTCATACTCTTTCCCTATTCTTGTATAGTCTCTCTAAAACAGTGATGAAAAAGCTGCTACGAACCCCATAAACTCCAGTGAAAATAAAAGCAAGAAGGTGAAGAGCCCTTAGTAAAACCTCTTCAGTTCTACCCCCCAAAAAATATGGAAGTTACCGACGATCTTCACTCCCTACTAGACGAACAACGCCGTGAAATAGCCGCCGCTGAAGCCGCCGAAGACGATCTTCTCTTCGCTTTTCAACTCCAAATGGAAGAAGCTATGTACAATTCCCTCCCAAAACATGACCCAAATTTCGCTTCAAGTTCAAAACTCACTTTTTATGATGATGACGTCATCCCTAAAAACACGGTTTCCAATCTCTTCGCTGAGGAATTGTTGAAGTACGAGCAACAAGTTAAAGACCACGAAAAAGCTGAAGCGGAGATGAGGAAAATTGAAGATGATCTCAACCGTCGGATACACGATCAGGCATTTGCAAGGGAGATAATGAGTGTGCCGGAGGGTCAGTGGAAGGAGACTGGCGATTATTTACACAGGCCTTATGGACAGGTAAAGGTAAAGGTAAAATATTTTAGGGGAAATCACGCTTTTTGTCTACTGGGAGACCCATATTTTGAGTTTGTTGCCTTGGTTTAGCGCATATTTGTGTATAAAAACCTTATTTCCACTATTATACACTTTTTTATACAAGGTTTTTATACGTTATAGATGATGCTTCCCCTGGTATGATGCTGTATAATATTGTGTAATGTTGTATATTGGGCTATGTGGCATAATATTTTATGTTGGGCTGTATTATTTTGACCCATTTTAGGGAAGATTACGCTCTCTGTCTAGTGGGAGAAAATATTTACACACATTAGCCCATATTTTGAGTTTGTTACCTGGTTTAGCCTATATTTGTGTTTAAACACCTTTTATACACTATTATACAAGGTTGATGCATTATGTATAGTGCTTTCCCCAGTATAATATGGTATAATATCGTTATGTTGTATTGGGCTACATGGCGTAATATTTTATGCTGGACTGTATATTTTTGAAAATTTTCCTATATTTTATTTATAAACTCATAAATCTTTGAATACAAAATTACCCTCTATGTCTACTGGGAGAAAATATTTACACTTTAGCACATATTTGGAGCTTGTTACCCGCTTTAGCCTATATTTGTGTATAAATACCTTTTATACACTTTTATACAAGGTTTATACATTATGTATAATGTTTTCTTTCCCCAGGTATAATGTCGTATATAAATATTGGGCTACGTGGCGTAATATTTTATACTGGGCTGTATTATGTTGACCCATTTTAGGAAAAATTACGATCTATGTCTACTTGGGGAAAATATTTAGACGCTTTAGCCCATATTTTGAGTTTGTTACATGGTTTAGCCTATATTTGTGTATAAACACTCTTTATACACTTTAATACAAGGTTGTTGATACATTATGCATAATGCTTTCTCTAGTTATAGTGTTGTATATTCCCTCCTTCCAATTTATGTGACGCTTTTCAGAAATTTTTAATATATCTTTTAAATATTTTGAATTGTCAATTATTGTGACTTATAGTAATTCCTTTTTGTAGTATCCAAATATGTAAATTTTATTTGAAAATAACTTAAAGATTCCATGCCCAAATTCACAGTCAAAATTAAATTGTTTGCCTTTCAAAATTCGAACTGTGCCGCATAAATTGGGGCAGAGGGAGTAATATTGTATAATACTGTATATTGGACTACGTGGCGTAATATTTTCTGTTGGGCTATATATTTTTGAAAATTTCCCCTTTTTATACATAAGCTCATAAATTTTAAATGCTCTCTACAATTATCTGCACTTGAAAATAGCTAGCAACAACTCTATTTATAATAGTACGAAAGTTGCTTTGACTATTACTATAAACTGAAAAACATATTCCTATATAAATCTGATTATAAATCCTATTTAGACATGAATTAAAATACCAAATCCTGATTTCCTACAACTTTGAATTATTTTCTTTCCAGCAAGAAGGTTCGTCGAAGGGCGCGACATTGCAAAATGGGGATTGTTTTGGAGTTTATGTGAAGGGTTTAATGGGAGAAGATGTTGAAGAGATAGTTGGGGTTGTTGAGGGGAGAAACCTTGCTGGGATTGGAGTTGCAGTTTGTGATCCGAGTGGTATATTGGTGTTTGAAGTGAGTAAGAATTTGGTTAAAGGCACCGAAGAAGTATTGACTGATGATATTGCAGAGCTGAAAGCACTGATTGAAGGGCTTGATGTTGCTGTAATGCTGGGTCTGAAAAGGGTGAATGTCTTTTTGGATAGTCAAACAATCTTGCAATATGTAAGTCCCCTTCACCTAGCATATGTATACTAATAGTATTAATAATGTTATATCTATGTAACAAATTAAATGTTCTGATCCTGGACATTTCTTGCGCATTTCTATAACAGATGTTATTTTATATTTTGTCATAAGAATATAATTTATCAGAGGGTATTAGTAGATGCAGTGACCCAGTGTAAGTTTGACACATGCTAGAGTAAATAAGTCAGTGTCGGAGTGATTTTTGGCAACAAATAGAATCCTCATCCTTAACATTCTTATTTTAAGAAGTATATGCCTCTTTCTAGTTATGAAGAGGGACTAAGGAGGAGTTTTTGAGCTAATTGAGAAGAACTTAATTCGACCGAAAGTGGATTGTTTTAAAGTATGATATTTTCTTGGGTCTGTCGATTTTTATCTTTGAGGTTATAGTAGGGCATAGTGTGTACTTTTATCTTGGAGGAGGTATAGTGTATACATCCACGCACTGACTAGAGAGCACTTCATGCACAAGGTTGAGGCAAACTACTATTTCGTAGAATTTATTAAAACTGTATTATTTATAAATCCCGCCTTAGGTTTATCATTATGATTGATGTATGTTTTTGCAGGTTAGGGGCAAGTCGCGTCCAAGAGAGGGAACTATTGCTGCACTGGTTGAACAGGCCACTTCTATTTTAAGAAAATTTATGGATTGTGCACCATTTCTTGTGACACCGAACACCGTCAACTTTGCAATTAAACTTGCTACCGATGCGATAGTCTCTCAGGTTAAGCAACCAGTAGAAACTCCTCGAAAGAGAAAGAGCATCACCGAGAGTTGTGCTATTTGTCTGCAGGACACTGATGTAGATCATATGTATCTAATTAATGGCTGCCTGCATTATTATTGCTTTTCCTGTATGAATAAATATGTGGAAGCTAAACTCCTTCAAGGAATGCTACCTGAATGCCCTCATGATGGATGCAAGTCTCAGTTGAAAATAGATAACTGCAAAAAGTTCTTGACACCCAAGCTATATGATTTGATGAGTGAACGTGTGAAGGAAATTACCATTCCTATCACGGAAAAGATTTACTGCCCAAATACTAAGTGTTCTACATTGATGTCAAAAGCTGAGGTCCAAATTTCTGCCCAAGTTGGGGCCAGAACGTGCACGAAATGTCACTTTATTTTCTGTAGCGATTGCAGAGTTCCTTGGCATCAAAACATGACTTGCTTTGAGTATAGAAGACTGAACCCTTACAAGTGCGTAGACGACTCAAAGCTCAAGTCTCTTGCTACACAGAGTCGTTGGCGTCAGTGTGTAAAGTGTAACCATATGGTGTCCCTTTCGGAAGGTTGCTATCATATTTACTGCAGGTCCTTTACTTCTCCTTCCTTCTTACATTCTTGTTCACATGTTGGAGTTATACTAATTCAATTTGGTCAAATAGGGAATTGATGACTTCTGGGCCAAGGGTCTATCAGAAACAGCCTCTCTACCCCACAAAGGTAGGGGTAAGGTCTGCGTACATCTTACCTTCCCCAGGATTACACTGGGCAAGTTGTTGTTGTTGATGATGACTTTTTTGAATGATTCGCAATAACTTAAGATGTTACAAGCATGACTATAGTTCGTTCTCTAGTGTTTTCTTTTGAAAGGGAAAATATAAGTAATTATCTAAAGAAGGTAATTTGTAGCATACACTGCTGTCTTTTTCCTTAGATATTTAGGTTTAGATACTATTAATGATTGGTAGGAACCTACTCAAAAGATGCATATTTTTGTATCCTAAGTGCACCTAGCGATTAAGTTTGTCTGACTTAATTGGTAATTATCCGACGACTTTCTAAGAATTGCCTGCTTGACTGATTAGTGCTGCTTTAAGCCGATAAACTATAAGCTGAAGAAAAGAATGTTGTGCTTTGTAGCTTAAATAAGTATCAGATTGTCATAAGCCACGCAAAACATGTCTCTTGTATTTGCTGTTAAGCTGGTAAGTCCAACCAAAACATCAGATATTGAAGATACCAATGAGATTCTTAGTGAAAATCATGAAGTCTGACTAGGGAAAGAAAGATTAGACCATATAAAAGGGCAGCCCGGTGCACTAAGCTCCCGCTATGCGCGGGGTCCGGGGAAGGGCCGGACCACAAGGGTCTATGTTTACCAAAAATAAAAAAAGAAGCAAAAAGTGTAGCAATTCTTTCGTTGGAAGTTTTTGCCCCATTACTCTGTTCTGACTTGCCGGAATTTTGGGTGAAGTTGTCACATTTGTTTAGATGGCTGGAGTTACTAGTCAGATACAATTTGCTTATCATAACAGAACCTTTAAGTGCTTTGCAAGTTCTTCTCATTTCTTTATTAGGTGATTTCCATTGCTTAGGTTGCTCGGACTCTTCACGTTCGGTGCCGCACCCGTGTCAACACGATAGGGGTGTGGGTGTGAGTGTGGGTCCATACTCGGTCTGGTCAACCGATTTTGGTACTTTGACCAAAATTGATGAAAAAATTCGGGACAGATAAAAACAAAAGATGAGGTGAAATGAATTATATATAGAAATTTCTATGTCAGTCCTTTTTCTTTTATCTCCTTCTAGGATTCTCCTCTTGATCAATAGTTTCTCCTCAGAATACCTTGTAAGTTTTCCACATAACGTCACATAATTTAAACATTTTTTTATAACTCTATTTTTTTGATATTTGAATTATTTTTAGCCGAATTCCTGCACCTGTATCCGTAGCTCGATCTGTAACTCAAATCTTAAAATTTAGATCAAGAATCTGACCTCTAGATCCGCACCCGTATCGAACACCCGCACCCGAGTCAGAGCAACTTAGATCTTTGCCATTGGAGAACGGAAAGAGCATCTGTATTAAAGAGGTGCACCAAACAGGGATACCTTCTTAAGTTGACAGTACAGTTAGCTTATCATGCTGCAAATCGGTTTTAGTTTGACAATGAAACTGGCTCTTTTGCCATAATCCTTCCTGTATCATCTGCTATGAAAGACAACCACCTCAATTATGTTGGTGCACCTTTTTGTTGTGAATGACCAGCTTGCTCTGAGGATATTTCTGTAAATTTATTTTTGGATTGGACGGTTGTCGACTCGACCCATTTTTGTAGAAAAGGGTGATAAATTGATTTGGTATGAGTACTTTTATTGTTTGCTGGATCTGCTGGAAGGTAAAGCCTTTTAAAGTGGCAGCCTTTCAGTGTCTTAAGGGAAGACCCGGAAATTAAATTTATTGTGGTTGTTGGTCAACGTATTGGAATGATGTCGGTGAAATAACACGATGCTGGTAAGAGTGGCATGTGTCAAAAACGTGTAATCTCAACAACTAAAACGGAATAGAGAGCGGAAAACTGAACAGTCACTCAACTGGCATGAGTCATGACTAGCATCTTTCAGCTGTATAATATTTGTGTTATTGCATTTTAGGAAGACCTACTTATGGGTCTAAAGGTATGTGGAAAGCATCATGCACCCAAGGGTAGCTGTTTAAATCCTATCAGAAGCAAAAACCTCTAGGTGATTTCTTCCGATTTGTGTGTTGGTCAGAGGCACTAGGTACCTTGCAAATTAGTCGAGGTGTTGCAAGTTGATCCAAACACCACTGTTGTTAAAAAAAAAAAAAAAAGTATCTGGAAAGCATTATGAAGTACATACTCATTAAGACCGGAAAGGTAACAAAGAGGACCTGAATGTTATTGCTCTTTAGATGATAGAGCATCTATGGCAGGATCCATTCTCTTTGCTTTAGTACTTTCGAAGCGTTTGATCTTTGCCTAAAGCGTATGTAATGCATGGATGTCTGTCTTCCAATGTTGAGGACTTGTGTTCTACTTCTTAATTGTGAACACTCGTGCAGCTTGCAAACAAACGTGTACAGAGAAAAGTACAAACTACATAGGAAATAAATGAAGTGGTGACCTAGATGATATGACTCCCAGCTCCATGTTATTATGAAGAGAGTCCTCATTAATTGCTAAATGAGTTCATAGGTAGGAGGGGAAGTTATTAGGTCAAAGATCTCTTAGATGTTAAATGCTTGGTCGCTCTTGTTTTTTTTTCTTTCCTTGTTTGGGCAGTTGGGTTGTATGAGTTGGGTATATGCTCTTATTTTACAAAGTTTAACAGGAGAATTGAGTATAATTCTTGTTGTCACTGAAAAATTACATGGTCTAAAACTATGTTAAATAAGCTGGTTTACTTCCCTTACCATGTAAATGTTGTCGCTGAACTTCATTTACTATTCATTTGATGTTTTAAGAGCTAATTTTGAGAGTGAATATCTCAACTGTATTTTTCCAGATGTGGTCATGAATTTTGTTACATGTGCGGAGCTGAATGGAAGAACAAGAAACCAACATGCTCCTGCCCAATATGGGATGAAAGAAATATCATTCGTCGAAATTGACGTCAACCAAGGAGAGGCTGATCTCGATATGACTTCCGGTCTATTTTGCACCTGAAGTTTTGCAGAGACTAGTCACCAGTGAGAAGATATGGGAGTAAATATAACTTTTTATATGTGCAGTTCTTTTGTTTCATGGGGCTCTTGTAGTCTTCTTGTAAATACATGCTTGCAAGGATGCTAATAGTAAGAGATATGTCCAAACTCCTCTCCCTTGCTAGGAGTTTTTGGATTAAAAAACCTTTGCTGATAGTTTTGAGGATTCTGTGCTAGTCCATAGCGCCCTTTTTTCAATTTATGATATGCCAGTTAACTAGTTATGACCTCGTAATGCTGAAAAATGTTGAAGTCCATTGGACCATTTTTATGAGTTTCTTTCCTCTTAATTTATATATATATATATATATATATATATATATATATATATATATATATATATATATATATATATATATATATAGATATTTTCCGATCCAGTAGTTTCTATATGAATCATATGGCTAGGTGGATTAGCTGCAGAAGGAACTGATGTAGAACCATGTCTTTTCAATCCACCATCCGGTTCATTGGCCATGAGTTTGAGAATCTTGGGTGGAGAAGCTGGATTTGTGTGGAAAAGGTTGCTGAAGCTACAGAATCAAGAATCACTTTAGAGGTCAAGCAAATGCTGCCATACCTCATTTATATGGTAACTTAATTGACTGCATCTGCTGCTACTATAATTACCCAGATGGAGGACAAAACAGCAGTTTCAATATTGGTAGCAAAACCTGGAAATGAGCAATCAGGGGTAAAGCTTTTTGTGAGACTCCAAATGGCTCTCAATAACAGCATAGGCAGCTGAACTCCTTGTATGCACCAATTGAAGTTCCAAAACAAACTCAAGTCTCGAGTCTTTAAAAGCAAATCTCAGCCCTTTTTACACTTTATCCTTGAAATTAATAGCATTCAAAAGTTGGATAGAAAACCATACTGCATTTCTTTCATCAGGTTCAAGTGATATTGGCCTATGTATGTACGCGTTTGGACCGGTAAAGATAAAAAGCGAGATTGTAAGGCTTGAGATCCTGCATTGATTTATGATTGAATTGATTAACCTCCTATATATATTGCCTTGCTTAAATCACATTTTCAATCTTGCATACAAACTAAAAAAGAAACATTGAATAAATCATTACAAGATTTCTTTGATCTACCCTTGGTTATTGCACCTACAAGTAGTGGTGGAATCAGGAGTTTCATTAAGGTGGATCAAAATATTAAAAAGTAAACACCAGAAGAAGCCAAGGGGTTTAACATCTACTATATATACATAAAAATTATTATAACCTTATATATATATATATAGTGTAATTTTTCGCAGAAGGGGATTGTACTTCTGATCGTTACTCTCTCTTCCTCACACTAAAATTTCCTTTGTGGTCCAACATACAGAATTGACCAGCATTGCAATTTCTTCATGTTTATATCACCCAAATGACAGCAAGCATCTTTTTTTTTTTTAATCAATACATGGTGGGATCATGCATAATTTTCCGCAACTCACCACATTACTGGTGCCAAACAGGGAAAAAATAGATGTGTCGTACATTAACCTACTATTACTAAGCAAGTATTTGCAAAAAGAATAACGGAGAAGCAGTGTCAAGTCAAAAGCAGGTAAAAACATGCACAAAAAAAATTTACCTCATGATCCAGCAATCTGTTTGGCCTTCTTTGATCGGTCGGCCAACACTAATTACACTCGCTAGCCAAATATACAAAATATATACACTACTTATTATATATCAAAAATGTATGTTTTATGTATTATACATTAATATACACGAAATATATATTTGCCGGCTATTATTTTGGTGGATGGCTATTTATGTCAATTTAAAATACTCTAAGAAACAAAACTGATGTCCCCAGTTATGTTACCTACAGAGGAATAACTAGTTCAAGCTATGAGTTGAATATGAAGCTTATTTTAAATATTCTGTGATTAAGAGAGATCAATAGGTGGAGGATTAAAACAAAGTATGCTAATTGTAAGAAAGCGAGTAAACTATCAATGAACAAGAGCATTCAAATGGATAAAAAACCTGGGATCATGAGTTACCTTAACTGCCTAATTAATTACACATCTTTAGCGTAAATGGGCTTTGGTGTAATTACTATCATTGAACATTCAAGCTCACATTTTCACTTGGTGGGATAAAATGGTGCATCGATAATTTCTCCTGCTTTGATAACTTCTCTTTTGAGCCGAAGGTCTGCAGGGTAAGGTCTGCGTACATCCTACCATCCCCAAACATCACTTGTGGAATTACACTGGGTATGTTGTCAAAGAAAAGTTATAATATGGTCCAAAAAGCATATACACAACCAGCACGCCAATGGATGAAATTAGTGAATGTGACAATTACTGAATACAATTACAAGCTGACCTTCTAACATTGAACATTGAAAATCAGAAGATGAAGCCACTTGTTATCTTAGGGCTTTGCTAGTGTTTTTTTTTTTTTTTTTTGATCAAGTACTCACTTAAAAGAAGGAAAAAGGATGCTGTATCATCATAATATAATATACTAAAAGTGGGAAGACCCCAAGTTAAACATTGAAATACCAAAATGTCCGTTAGTAATACTTTTGGACAAGTAAGTAAATACACATTATAATAAATACTATATTATATAATAAGTAATTAATACAATATAATAAAAGTGCACCTTCGAATAAGTTAAAAAGTTTGTCTGAGAAATAATTAAGAAAGTATTATGATGCCATATCCAAAACCTTCACACTTTTCAATATTAAACCTTTTGAACTTCCTATATGTACCAACGTAATGTATTAATGAAACATTAATCCAAATATTGGATTATTGGCAGCTATTAAAATAATATTGCAACAACTTTTTTATAATAAAAACACAACTTGGCGGCAGAATTATTAGATACAGGAATATTAAAAGGTGTCTTACTAATGATATCCTATTAAATGACATCTTAAAGACTCTTCAACTTTGCAAAACTTTACAAATTACCGAACGAATCTATATTACAAATTACCGAACGAATTACACAGATAATTAAAATTAATAGAGGGCAGGTGATTTAATGAAATCCTACTAAATGCTAAATAATTGTTGTAGTAATTAATTACTAGGAAAGAACTTATAGCAGCTTAAGGGTTTGTAGTTCATACGTTGCAAACCATTTGTTTTACCTCACTTATCAGTTAGTACTAATGGGTGAATTTATATTAAATTCTGCTCATTAAACATCTCCTATAAATGAACTTCAAGAATATGCTTAATCCTCACCATTTGAAGAGATAATAGAACATAGCTGAAAACTTACCAGGTATGTTAAATTTTTCTTCTGCCTGTTAATTCCAATATAAGCCAAGAAGTAAAATACAGTGTAACTTTGTCATAATGTTTCTTTCCAATCTTTACTTTAATATCCTTGGGGTCATTTTGATACGAAGATAAGGATCCTATTAGCCTCCATTTTTGTCCGGTTTGGTAATCACATAATGGGTCCTTATTGTTAATTCATTGTACTGATATGGTTTCGAAACCACAATAACGGATTATTTCAAGGCAGAAGTTGGATGAGCAATTGTGGAGTTTTAACTCCATAATTCACCTCTTTTTTTTTTTCTTTTTACACCTATTCTTCTTGGGACAAGATTGAGAAATGATTCATGCAAGTGATCTTCGTGAGACTTGTACTCTAAAAGATGGGGCCAATAAATGGTTTTGGGACAAAATGATAAAAAAGATGTCATATCTTTCCTTTTCAACTTTGTATTTGGAAGCTGTATGTGAGATTGTATTAGTTTCTATAATACTAGAAAATCTTTTTGCTTGTATTTATTTTTATGTCAATTATCTTTTGATTTGTGATTCTCTTTAAACTCTTCGAAGATTCAATATCACCGTTTGTAATCCTCTCATGGCCATAACCATTAACCAACACATGCTATATTTATAATTTAACTACTTTTTTTGTTAAATTCACATATGAAAGAATGCATAATTTTGAATCAGATAAAAGGTATATGTACGTGTAAGTATGATTTATATACATCAATTTTAGCAACTATTATCTCCATAAAAAAAATAGCCATACAATTTTTGTGTAGGCACACTGTGAAATTGACAATGATCTACACATCCTAAGGAAGGGATACATTAGTCGAATTTCTGTTCAACTTCTACAAACAATACTTTGATTCGACATTAACTTCTTGATATGTATGCAATTATAAAAAGAAGGCTATATTTTTTTCAAACAAGGCGAAAACTTTAAGACGTGAAATGTTTGTAACCATAACCGATGTTCCTTAAATTCATATTTAAATTATGTGTTGTTTGACATATAAAAAGAGGAATTACTGTCATGTTAAGTATATTTTTTAATATAATTAGAATTGCATAATTTAAATCGTTCGGACAATACTTTTCAAATTCATTTGATAACAAATTTTAAGCATAATAATGCTATGCAGTGATAATAGATATCAGTCAAATACTCTCATCATTTATCAGTTTGAATTTGCATTTTCCTTCTATTTCTGTGCAAGAACACTTATTATAATATTTGTAAAACATCTGGTCTAATTAGTCTTGGATACATGTGCAACGCACGTGTCCGAGAACTAGTATATTTTAAAATGTTGAAAATTAGATGTTCTCCCAATTTTGTCTTCATTAACAGTTTTCCGGACACAAAAATATTCCTCCAAAATGCAGGCAACACGCAGCTGTAAGGACTCAAACTTATTAATAAGAAATTGCAAAGCATCAGTGAAAAACTTATCGACTGCTCCTCTGCATGCAAGCAGGGGCGGAGCTACAGTAACTGGGGGTTCAGCCGAACTTAGTAACTTTTGCGTAGACCATATATTTGTACTAGAAAATCTAGTAAGTTTATATATTTATTTGCATCCAAACCCACATACAAATGCAAGCTGATGATTCAGTGGTTTGAGGCGCGGCTTGTAAGGCCCTTTGTTTCCCCAAGATGTGGGTTCGAGACCCACATGTTTCATTTTTGACGCTAGTTCCTATTTTGCTATATATATGCTCTCTTTTTTAAACAATAAAATAATATACCTCACTCCTGTATTAGTTTTTCCCTAGGCTTAACTCGGAAGCTTTTTTTTTTTTTTTCTTTTTCCTATGTGTAGGTTTTTATTTTTAAAAAACAAAACATAAAATTAATAATTGAAAAAAATAAAAAAAGCAACGTCTGCTCTAAAACAAAACATCCGACTGTTTAATATATTTATTTCAATATATTAATTATCGGTACCTGTTCATTAGTTTGGCGGTTGTTATACATTAACTTGAGGTCATTGTCCTGTCTTAAAATTCCGAACCCCCAAACCTCAAATCCTGGCTCCGCCTCTGCATGCAAGGACTAAAATTGCAGCTTTACACATTCCCAACTGTAAGCTTGGTATGTTCAAATTTTTTGATATAACACTTCTCTGACATGATTCACATGAACAAAACATCTTTGATCATAGTTAGGAACCAATTCACCATATGCAAATAACTACGAACCAAAAAAGAAGTACCTATGGAGAAGGACAGACATCTAGTGAAGAAAAAGCTTTGAAAGGGAACATACGGATAGATGTTATGAAGCGAAAGGAAACTCACAAAAAGTATTACACCACAAACATGAATTCATCAGAAACTACATACATGCTATTTTCTGGCTAAAAGGACATCAAAATGTTTTTCATGCCATCTCTGAGGTTAGCCAAAAAGGGGCAAACAGGTTGTCTGAGGGTTGTCACATCATGAAGTTTTTGCAAGCCCTGCATCATAAAAAAAAAAAAGTGTTTGTTTCTCAAAATATCTTTTTATGAGTTAAATTCTATCGATGTAGTGGGAAAATTTTGTTAGAAAAATAATATTTTTCTTAGTATCTCAAAATAATGAAAGGACCAACGGTCGATTGAATTTAATACAAAGGTTTTATTACAATTTTATTAGCCTCAAATGGCAACATTCATTAGGATAATAGTGCTGTTGACTAACGTTTCTTTTGTTTGGTCTAATAAGTTTTGACACTTATTATCATTAAGGATATAATGCCGTTGGTGGCATTAATCTTCAACAACACAACGTTCCTTGGAAAAAGATTATAAATTCTCCAATTGTTTTCCTCTTTGTTGGCAGAAAGAAAAAAGAATTATTTTTTTCTACTTCTATTTATATTCTTTTGCTGGGTAATCCAATTGTGAAATCTTTGGTAGATTCTGACTCCTAGTTTTATACTAGAAGAGCTTGTTGAATTCTGAGGATACACCTACACCGGGTGAATTATCCTTAAAGACAGTGTCTTTGACACACCTCAAGCTTTCAAGAATTTCTTACTATTTCCGTGTTTTGTACAACAATTTTACAACAAATTCAACATACAAGATGTATGTCAAAGGTAGGAATCCTACAAGAAAGCATGTCTCTTTACTAATAGCATCAACACTAACTGCAATATTAGACTACTCCATGAATATCCAAAGACCAAAAAGGTACACTAGAAATCCTATAAGAAAACATATCTTGTTACTGTTGAGAAAATGATTCTAGTATCTCAAAATGTAGTATCCGTTTACGGTCTAGATTTATTCCTTAATTCCTTCTTTATGAGCATTTTGATATGCTAATTATATCGAATAGATGTCGCAGTCAATTTTATGGAATAGTAACTGAAATATCCTTTCCCTTCAATATGCCCAACGTCTAATTTCCTTGAATAGCATTAAGGGTCATTATTGGTCTTTAATTCCCACGTTATTTGCTGACAATTGATTAGCCTTTATGGCTACAATTCAAACGTTCAGTGACTCAATTTCTTTGGCACATTATTTTCTGACAATTGATTAGCCTTTATGGCCACAATTCAAACGTTTAGTGACTCAATTTCTTTGGCCTATAAATTCTAATTATGTTCACTTCTTATGTGTACACAGAAAGAAAAAAACATTCTTCTACTCCTCACTTTCTTTTGATGGGTTTTATAAAATTGTTTAATCTTTGTTAGATTCTAGCTCCTAATTTTGTACTAGAAGAGCTTGTGGAATCCTGGAGGATACACCTTAAATGGGTGAAATATCCTTAAAGACAGTGTCTGAATTCACACGCCTCAAGCTACGAATATTTCCGTGATTTCAAGATTTTTTCCAACAGTTACGACTTACGAATAGCATCCAGCCATCAACACTAACTGGAATATTTGAAATACTCTATGGATATCCAAAGAACAAAAATGTTCCTCATAGTGCTGAAGGAGCTTATTCCATGCTTTCTTTCTCTTCCTTGTGAATTTTCAGTCCCTCGCATCACTTATTCACTTCATATACGTTACGCTCCACACTATAAAGTATCGTATAATATATGTCTACAGATGCCAAAATTATCAAAGATTGATAGACAAATCAAGAACGAGGAAGTCAACACTTGTATAACGTCACTCATATATTGACAATTGCCTAGCAATATCACTTTTGTTTCTTTTAAGATTAGAATACCACTCAGCTATCATTATTTTTCTCTGAATATACTAAACACACAAAACCCTCATTTTCTCCTAGTTGACACGCCAAGTCACATAACATTCTATTTTTTTTTAATAATAAATTTATTTAACTCATCCAATCCATTCAACCCAACCCAACCCAAACCTATTTCACCAACCAATGCATGTTTTATGACTCCGCCTCCTCTCCATTTTCTATTGTCTCCATTTCCCCAAGTTATAACTTGGATGGGTGACAAATGTCTCATATTAATATCAATGACTTAGATTTAATTAATTAAACCAAGCAGATTATTAATAACTGCCATTTTTTAGTCCCGCTTAATCAATTCAAATTTAGTGAAACAGCACGCCAAACCTTCGGTTTATCACCTTCTTACAAATAAGTTTAAATTCCTCGAATGTTTCATGAAAAAAGGACATTAGCATAAACGCAATAATTGTTGAAATGAAATGTATTTATCAATTCGTTTTTAACCTTTTCTAATTGTGCAGACATGCAATCCTTTTGTTGAAGAAAATTACCTGCTTCATAATTGTGAGATTGCTGCCAAATATATATTTGGAAAACATTTACAAAATTAAAGAACATTTCTGCTATAATTGTGCGATAGCCAAATCTTTGGAAGCAAACATATGGATGTATTACTATTCTAACTAAGGCTAAGAGCTTGGTTTAATTAATTAAATCTAAGCCATTGATATTGATGTGAGACATGTGTCATCAATCCAAGTAAGAACTTGGATAAATGGAGACAATAGAAAATAGAGAGGAGCCGGATCTCATAGCTTATACCCATTTAATCCGGTTAGAAAATATTAAACAAGTAATGATATTGATGTGAGACATGTGTCATCAATCCAAGTAAGAACTTGAATAAATGGAGACAATAGAAAATAGAGAGGAGCCGGATCCCATATCTTATAGCCATTTAATCCGGTTAGAAAATATTAAAACTAAAATATCCATTTATCTTCTTTACGACAGTTTTAGGATAAAGCTTCAAAATATTTAGAGTTCGAAAATATTACAAAACAAAATCTGACAAATAATATGTTTACCCCAGATTTGGTAACCAATTGAATTTGTATGTGGATATAGGATATGTGCTTGGGCCTAAATATGGATTACAAAGAGTGGATAAGAACGCTTTTTAATACACAAATAAGGAGCATAAATACCGGCTGCTTACACATATGACGAGTTGATTGAAGAGGTTCAACAAGAATTGGATATATATATATATATATATATATATATATATATATATATATATATATATATATATATATATATATTGTGTTACAAATGCTCTTGAAAGTGAAAGAAGAATCAACCGACCTAAGGGAGGTGGGAGTACTCTATTTATAGTAATGAGCCCATGGGCTTTCTCCAACGTGAATCAATAAAATAGTAATAAAAGGGACAGCCCCTGCACGGGTTTGGTGTGATGTGACTGACGGCGCCGTCTGACACACGCATAGTTGGTAGCTGTCCATGATGTGATACCACTGACGCGTCTCAGCAACGGTCACAACGAACAACGGACTCACGGAGACCGGACCAACGGTGATAAAACCCCGGAAAGAGATCCCGAACCCTCGGTGGCTTAGAGACCGGGTCAGACGGCGCTTCCACTCGGCTTCAATCAAAGTGCTTATCCGGAAAGGTGATGTCCTCGTA
Organism: Lycium barbarum; assembly: GCF_019175385.1. Classification (NCBI taxonomy): domain Eukaryota; kingdom Viridiplantae; phylum Streptophyta; class Magnoliopsida; order Solanales; family Solanaceae; genus Lycium; species Lycium barbarum. The sequence continues at coordinate 12,729,521 of NC_083344.1, read as the reverse complement.
CGAACTCTCGCCCCTTTTCCCTCTCCGATCCATGGTTGCCCCGGATTTACCCGTATCCGGTTTTTTACCGTATACAGATAGCCCCCACGCTTCCCGGACCAACGATCCATCGGAGTTACGGGAAGTGAATGAATCATACATCCGACCGTCCGGACGACCTATCCTTATCTCCTTATTTTGGCGGGAATGGGTGCGTCATGTCTTCCCCTTTGCCGGCCACGTGTCCTATTCCGGATGGTCCGTTCCTGTCAACCGCCTCTTGCACGTCGTTTCGCGTCGCTTCGCATTAATGACGTGACACGTGGCGATCCTCGATTGGCCGTCCTCGATAACCGTTCCCTTCCTTATGCCTATATAAAGCCCCTCATTCCCTCATTTTTTCACTTTTTTCGATCTGTCCTCTCTTTTCCTCTTCCCTCTGTGTTCCAGATCCGTCCTTTCTATTACAAATTTGTTGCCAAATCTTCTCTTGTTTATACGAAAAAGAAGGGGGGATTAATTTTGTCATCATTCTTGCCAACTGCTCTTTGCTTCTTCAAATCGTTATTTCCTTCGTTTCCTTTGCGTTGTTTCCCAAAATCCTTTTCTTTCCATTCCTTCAACATGTCTGAAACCACTTCTACCGAAGTTCCTTCAGTTTCATCCCCGAGGGCCGAGGCTGTGTCCCCGACTAAACAAAAGAGTAACCCCGAAACTACGGCCTCAGATATTATACCGGCCAGATTTAACTTCAATAAAGACCTGGAGGCGGAAAAGCCCTCTGCCGTCTCAGACCGGGGATACGACGTGAGGCGATATCCTTCCTCCATAACCGAGGATAAACTCAACACAGTCCGGGCAGACTGTGGGTGGGACACACGCCCGGTAGGGGTTTTTGCACCCGGGCCAGACGAATCCGTTACCGATCACCGGGAAGGGTTCTTGTACGTATACACTTATCCCTTTACCCTTAAGCTCGATCCCCCGGTTGATCCGGTCATACTGGATATGTGCCGGACCTATGGCGTAACTTTGGCTCAGATCGGCCCAATTGTTTGGAGGGTCGTTGCTTGCCTCCGGTTGCTAGCCAACAGAACTGAGAAAGAATTCTCACTGGGCCACCTAATACGCCTGTATTCCCCAAGAATATTCCGGGGCGGTGTCATAAAACTAACCAAGCGCAGCCGGAACCCGTTCTTCTCGAAGATGGATGAAGATCGGGACAGGGGGTGGTTAGAACGCTACGTCCGGGTAAAAACCGAGGACATAATCCCGGCCGCCCATCTACCTTTTCCGGAGAAATGGAACGACAAACGTAAGTTCGAACCTTTGAGCAATCGCCCTTACCTGTTCAGTCGCTTATGGTATTGTTTTCTCACCGCCCTTTCCTTATTTTTGTAGCAAATGGGTTTGTTCCCCCGGTTATCCGAGATCTGAGTGAGTGGGTCACGACGCTCCTCAACCAGCTTCCCTATGAAGACCGGACTTGGGCCCACTTGTCACGCGGTCGATGGATCGCTCAAAATCATGGTAACATTCGACTTTCCTTCGATCTTGCTGCATCTTTAGCCATTCGAGGTCGTCATTTTTCTTAACCTGCCAACGTCTTTTGTCGTTCAGGTTTGCCGAAGGGCTCGGTGGCATCTAGATCAGAGTCGGGGGCCGCTTCCCCTGCACCGGCGTCCGCGTTCGATACGGCGGGTTCCTCCCGTGTTCTTGCCGAAGCCACCAAAAGAAAACGGCCCTCAGAAAAGGGGCAGCCGTCCAAACGAAAGAAGGCAAGAAGCGTTGCCCGGCCCCAGAGAGAGGAAACAGATCCCGACATCATAGTTCGGAGGGTCGACCCGGCTCTGTCAACAGCCCCAATACCCGAGGGTACTGCCTCCGAACCGCCCTTGCCTTCTATCAACGAAGGTATCTTGATTCCCGTTCTTCCTTCAGGTGCGGAAGAAATCCTTTCCCCGGCTCCTCTTCGGTCGGTTGACTTTGTCGATATTTTAGGTGAAACTTCCTCGGAAGATACTCCCCTGCAGAGGAGTAAAGGAGCCGGGGAAACGGCTGTTACTGCAACCGATCAAAGGACCGTTCCAGTTTCGGAGACCGAAGCCCCCATTCAGGCTCGCCCATCGCCCGACCACGAACCTGTTTCTACTCCGGAGCCCCCGGTCCTTGCCCGGAACATCGAGTCTACGCCAAGCTCATCTACCCCCGCCCCGAGGGTTGAAGACTTTGAAGATATGTTTTCAACTACTCCTCCTGCTACCGGTGAAGCTGCGGGTTTTGGCCATCTTCCAATTCCTCGGGTCACGAGGTCGGCCCACCGACAGTCAGAATCTGGCTCTAGAGACAACCTGGTGACTATCTTCCCAGCCCCGAGCGTAGAACCAAGAAGGACCAGATCGGCCGTAATCACCGTCCCCGAGGATTGTGGCTTTCTATCACGTCCGGTAGGAGTAGCAAGTTATTTGCGTCCCCTCGTCTCCGACTCGGACAAGCGTAAAATGACCGGGGTCACCTGGCAGTGCCTTATGAACGAAGGCATGCACGCGGGCAACCGGGTAAGACTCTCGGCCATCTTTGTATATCAATAGACCTTATGCTCATTTCGTTTGATTCTTTACGTTTGCTTTCTTTGCAGAGTGTAGTACTGGCAAACGAAGCCTTCATTCGTGCCCAACATGAGATGGATGATCTTCGAGGCCAGATAGATGCCCAAGGCCGAGAAACGGAGAAATACAAGCATCTCCTCCGAGAGAAGGATGAAGAGTTGGGTCGGGCCGCCGTTCTTGCCAACCTTCGTCCCGAGCTTGATGCGGCCAAGGACGAAAATCGTCGTTTGAAAAATGAGTTGGCCGCCATGACTGATTATCACCGAAGCCTCGAGGCTGAGAAGATTTGTCTTAGCCGAGACAAAGCTCAATTTTCGTCGAGGCTGGATGAGCTGGAGACCACCGTGTCCCAACTCCGGGGGGAACTTGATTTGGTGAAAGCCGATGCAGCGAGCTTAGCCGGGAGGAACCAGCTACTGGAATCTGATACCGCTCTGTATAAAGAACGCATGAAAGTTTTCGAAGAGAAAGCCGAGGAGCGGTCTCGGATAAGTGAGGGCTTAAAAGCTGAGCTGGAGGAGGCGGTGAGTGCCAACGATGTTCTTAAGGCCGAGCTAGAGGCTGCTGTCCATATGAGGACTATTGCAGTGGCGGGCCGGGCCAAGCTGGAGACTAAGTTGACTAAAGTTGAGGCCGATTTGGAAGAAGCCTGGAAAGGCGTGGAAACGACCGAGGCCCATGCTGCCATAGTCGCCGAGTATGAGAAGTGGAAGTCTCGGCGACTCACCCTCGAAGAAGCCGATCGCGGATTCTCCGATCTTCCGGCCCTGATAAACCAGGCCAAAGAGATAGAGGAGGAGGCAAACCATGCCCTCGGGTCCGACTCGGATGATTCCGAACGAACCGAGTCCGATCATTCTGCCTCTAGCCATGCCGAGTAGCATAGTATTTTTTGATGTAAATGTACTCTTTTGATGTAAATGTACTATTTATAAAAGTATCCTTTGCGTACATGAAAGTTGCACTCCTCTTGTGTCTTCGTTTGAGTGCTTGTTTTTATTTTACCTTGAATTATTGGTCCGTTTTTCGGAAGAGATGATCCGTAGTCATTGATTAATTCTGCCCGTGGGACTTACTTAATGTTTTGTGGGCTTCGGACCTTTCTGTGCCCATGATAGGGGCTTCTGTAGGACCGGCGTTTTTCATGGCCGGTTTGCGATGACCTCATTGGCCTTGTCTAATATCGGCCATAGTGTCCGGTACAGGGCGTATCAATTGAGCAATGCCGAAATACGGTCATTGTAATGGTTTCTGTATTGCAAGTGTTTATACATATGAGAATTTTCATTTCTTGTATCTTTGCCGTAGCAAACATTAAATGGGACACGATTCATTATGATCGTTTGGTCCTTACATCGGAGGAGGTGGCTGGTGGCCGGCCTTTGTTTTTGTCGTGGCAAATGCTGGATGGGACACGATTCATTATGATCGTTTGGTCCTTACATCGGAGGAGGTGGCTGGTGGCCGGCCTTTGTTTTTGCCGTGGCAAATGATGAGCTTCTTTCTTTATTTCTCTTTATCGTTTCATGCTCCGATGTGGGTACTGTGCCCTTTCATGCTCCGATGTGGGTACTGTGCCCCCCTAACACTTGTCCTAGCTTCGGGGTCGGGTGAGTGTTATCAAGCCCCCACTCGGAAGATGTAACCTCGGGTGTTCGAGTTCTGGCCCTTTATCTTCGTTGCGTAGCACGTTGTACTTGTTGCCTCATTAAAAACCTCGTCGGAAAACCCATTTTGGGACAAAACCGCACTAAGGAAAAGAGTGCAACACGTGCTTTCAGTCCTAAATTCTATTTTTGTGCCGTCCTCGACTTCCTGTAAAAAGGCAGTACGGTTAACAAAAGGTATATGAGAGGATCATACCTTAGCAGTAGTATCTTTTTAGATGGGCTACGTTCCAGTTGTTGCGCAGGCATTGCCCATCCATGGACTCCAGCTGGTATGACCCTTTGCCCGTTACACCGGTCACCTTGTACGGTCCTTCCCAGTTTGGTCCTAGCTTTCCCTCGTTTGGGTTCTTTGTATGCAAAGTGACCTTTCGAAGTACTAAGTCCCCAACTTGAAAATGCCGAAAGTTGGCTCTCCGATTGTAGTATCTTTCCGTTCTCTGCTTTTGGGCCGCAATTCGGACCAATGTTCTTTCACGCATCTCATCGGCGAGGTCGAGTCTTACGGCCATGGCCTCCCCATTTAATTCCTCGGTTGTATACCTGAACCGGAGAGTCGGTTCGCCGACCTCGATGGGGATAAGGGCTTCAGCCCCGTACACCAACGAGAACGGGGTCTCGCCCGTGCTAGACTTGGCCGTGGTTCGGTACGCCCACAGCACCTCGGGTAATACTTCTCTCCAATGGTGCTTTGATGCTTCTAGCCTTTTCCTTAGGTTTTGGATTATTGTTTTGTTTGTGGATTCCGCTTGTCCGTTTGCACATGGGTGATATGGGGTCGACACAATCTTCTTGATCTTCAACCCTTCAAGAAAACTGTTGACCTTGCTACCCACGAACTGAGGACCGTTATCACAAGTTATTTCGGCCGGAATGCCAAAACGGCAGACGATGTGATCCCAAATGAAGTCGATAACCTCCTTTTCTCTGATTTTTTCAAAGGCCTGTGCTTCGACCCACTTAGAAAAATAGTCAGTCATAAATAAGATAAAGCGTGCCTTACCGGGTGCCCGGGGTAACGAACCCACGATGTCCATTCCCCACTTCATGAACGGCCATGGTGAGACCACCGAATGCAGCAACTCCTCGGGCCGGTGAACCATCGGGGCATGCCTCTGACACCCGTCACACTTTCGGACAAAGTTTCTCGTGTCTTCATCCATCCGATTCCAGTAATATCCGGCTCTGATAAGCTTTCGGACCAGAGCTTCCGCACCGGAGTGATTGCCACAGGTTCCTTCATGTATTTCTCTCATCACATACTCCGTTTCCCCAGGCCCCAAACATTTAGCCAAGGGTCCGTGGAAAGAGCGTCGGTATAATTGGCCGTCCACTAAGCAAAAACGGGCTGCCTTTGTTCGTAACGAACGTGACTCCTTTGGGTCGCTTGGGAGCTTATCATCACGCAAGTAATCAATGTATTTGTTGCGCCAATCCCAAGTCAAACCCGTTGAATATATTTCGGCGTGTCCGCTTTCTATGGCCGTGTTTGATAGTAGCACCGTTGACCCGGGGTTGATTTCGGCCCCTTCGACCGCAGATCCCAAATTTGCTAATGCATCGGCCTCGCAGTTCTGTTCTCTTGGTATATGCTGCATGGTCCATTTTTTAAATCGGTGAAGCACCACTTGGGTTTTCTCGAGGTACCTCTGCATCCGTTCGTCCTTGACTTCAAACGTGCCATTCACCTGGTTTGCGACCAAAAGCGAGTCGCACTTTGCCTCAATAGTTTCTGCCCCCATGCTCCGGGCCAACTCCAAACCTGCAATCATAGCCTCATACTCGGCTTCATTGTTAGTTAATTTGGCAGTTTTGATGGACTCTCGGATGACATCACCGGCCGGGGCCCTAAGGACAATACCAAGCCCGGAACCTCTAAGGTTCGAGGCCCCGTCCGTATGCAGAGACCAAATATCCGTGGCCTTTCCTGAGGTTAGTAGGAATTCTTTTTCGACCTCGGGGACCATGGCCGGGGCGAAGTCTGCTACGAAATCAGCCAAGATTTGGGATTTGATGGCCGTTCGGGGTCTGTATTCGAGGTCGTAACCGCTAACCTCTACAGCCCACTTCGTTAGCCTACCCGACAACTCCGGTTTATGCATGATGTTTTTCAAAGGATAAGTAGTTACTACACATATGGGATGGCTTTGAAAATAAGGTTTAAGCTTTCGGGAGGCGCTCACCAGTGCTAATGCCAGCTTTTCCAAATGGGGGTAACGGGTCTCCGCGTCCCCCAATGTTCTACTCACATAATAGATAGGGAATTGCGTACCTGATTCTTCTCGGACCAAAACGCCGCTTACCGCCACTTTGGAGACAGCTAGATAAAGAAATAGTGTCTCACCCGCCTTCGGCGTGTGCAGTAGAGGGGGGCTAGACAAGTATTTCTTCAAATCCTGTAGAGCTTCTTGGCACTCGGGTGTCCAGATAAAATCGTTCTTCTTCCTGATCAAGGAGACGAACCGGTGACTCCTGTCCGAGGATCTCGATATGAAGCGACTTAGCGCTACGATTCTCCCGGTGAGTCTCTGAACCCCCTTTATGTTGTTCACCACCTCGATATCTTCGATGGCTTTGATCTTGTCCGGGTTGATTTCGATCCCTTGGTTTGACACCATGAAACCCAGGAATCTGCCAGATCTTACTCCGAAGGCACACTTCTCCGGGTTGAGCTTCATGTTGTATTTGCGAAGCACATCGAAGGTTTCCTGCAAATGCTTTAAATGGTCCTCTGTTTCCAGGGACTTTACAACCATATCGTCAACGTAAACTTCCATTGTTTTCCCTATTTGTTCTTCGAACATTCCATTAACTAGGCGTTGGAAGTTGCACCGGCATTTTTTAATCCGAAAGGCATGACATTATAACAGTAGGTCCCGTACCGGGTGATGAAGGATGTTTTCTCTTGGTCCTCCGGGTACATCCGGATCTGGTTATACCCGGAGTAAGCGTCGAGAAAACTCAACATCTCGTGCCCGGCCGTTGCATCGATCATTCTATCGATGTGGGGCAACGGAAACGAGTCCTTCGGACATGCCTTGTTTAAATCTTTGAAATCAACACACATTTGAAATTTGTTACCTTTTTTGGGTACTACCACAACGTTATCCAGCCACTCCGGGTATTTCACTTCCCGTATGGAGCCTATTTTCAAAGGTTTTGTTACCTCGTCCTTCACGAATGCGTGTTTAGCCTCCGCCATGGGTCTTCTTTTCTGCTTTACCGGAGCAAACCTCCCGTCCAGGCTGAGCTTGTGAGTTGCTATGTCTGGTGATATACCTGTCATATCTATATGCGACCATGCAAAGCAATCGGCATTAGCACAGAGGAATTCAATTAATTGACGCCTGAGCTCCGGGGTGAGCCCCGTGCCCAGGTATACCTTTCTTTCCGGGAGATATTCGAACAGGATGACCTGCTCCAGCTCCTCCACTGTCGACTGGGTTGCATCCGAGTCATCTGGCATGACGAACGATCTGGGTACCTCGTAATCTTCCTCTTCATGCACCGGATTAAACCCGACGCACTTTGATTGCTATTTGGGAACTTCTCCTCCTATTGCACATTTCTCTTCCGGCCCCTTGGGCCGATGTGCCACTTCCTCTACTGCGAACATTTCCCTTGCAGCGGGCTGCTTGCCTCGGATGGTTTTCACTCCTTCCGGCGTGGGGAACTTCAACAGCTGGTGTAGTGTTGAAGGCACGGTCCTCATGTTATGTATCCAAGGTCTGCCCAATAGTGCATTATATTTCATGTCCCCCTCGATCACGTAGAACACCGTTTGCTGAATGGTGCCACCCACATTTACAGGCAGTGAGATTTCCCCCTTTGTGGTTTCGCTTGCCATATTGAAACCACTTAATACCCGGGCCACTGGTACGATCTGACCGAGCAGTCCCATCTGTTCAACCACCCTCCATCGGATGATGTTGGCCGAGCTACCCGGGTCAACCAAAACCCGTTTGACTTTAGTTTTAAAGACCAGTATAGAAATTACCAATGCATCATTGTGGGATTGGATGATGCCCTCCGCGTCTTCATCATTAAAGAAGATAGATCCCTCGGTCGAATGATCTCGAGTGCGCTTTTCACGGACAATAGAAATCTTTGTCCGTTTCATTACCGGCCCTCGAGGGGCATCAGTGCCCCCCACTATCATGTTGATCGTATTTTGGGGTTCAACAGGCTCGGGCATTTGATAAGATTCTCTTTACTTATAGTGATTTTTGGCCCGCTCGCTCAGCAGATCTCGGAGGTGACCATTTTTCAATAGCCGGGCTACCTCCTCTCTCAATTGGCGGCAATCTTCAGTTCGATGACCGTGGGTCCCGTGATATTCGCACACTACACTTGGATCTCGCTGACCCGGGTCCGTCCTCAATGGTTTAGGCCATCTTACATCGGGTATACGTCCAATAGCCGAGACAAGTCCCGAAGTACTAACGTTGAAGTTGTACTCCAAAATTTTTGGAGAAACTTTATTGCTGGCGGAACTTCCGGTGTCGCTCCTAAACGAGAGTCCCCGACTGTTAGACGGGCGTTCAACCCGCTTACTGCCCCGTCCCGAGAAATGGCTCGGACTCTCTATTGCCTTTTCTGACCTGAAATTTTGCTTCTCCGTATAGGGATATGGTCGAAACCTCTCTTTCAATGATTCGGACTTGCCTTCATATCCCTTCCTCGGTGCCTCGAAACCTCTATTTACTTTGGTCCTTACCGGAGGAAGCTCGAATTGATCATCCTCCACCCGGATCTTTGACTCATACCTGTTGTGGACGTCGGCCCAAGTTACGGCCTCATATTCTAACAAATTGTTAGACCCCGTATTTTATACGTCAAATTATTCGCGAAGAAATCGACGCGAGTTAAAGACGGAACCCTTCCCGGACCCGAAATAAGAACCCTTAATCCTAAATTTCGAAATTTGGACTAGGTGTTTATAGATTTTTACTTAGTACAAAATATTAGTGGAAGACTTATTACACATTTTAATATTGGCAAAGCATGCTAGTGGTATACATTTTAATATTGACAACTCATTATTTTAAGAAGGCATGCTATTACATGTTGGAAGACTCATTACACACACTTAAATATTAATTCATCTAATGCACATGCAATTGTAAAATAGACAATTAAAATTGAGAAGTGGGAAAGTGAGTCTCGGCCATGTAGCCGAACTAGTGGGATATTTCTTGAAATTTTGCTCAAGACCATGTGATTGGCTCAAAGCCATGGGGGGGACATGTGGCCAACACATGTGCATCATATTTAAACCCATTTGTTGACCAAAAATCATATTTTTCCCTCACTCCATCTTCAACACAACAAACTAGAGAGAGAGAGAAAGCACAAGCCATGGCATTCGACCATGGCTAAAAAAAAATAGAAGCTTGAGTTGTTGATCCAAAAATCAGATTTTCAAGTTAATTCAACCCTTTAGAAGTCCCTAACAACGTGAAGGTGATCATTAGATAGCAAGAGCAAGAGTTAAGTTCAAGACTCAAACCCTAGCCAAGTGGAGAAATCAAAGTGCCAAGGTAAGGTTTAGCTTCTTTTGCATGTGTTGAGGGTGGTGTAAAATGTGTGCTTGAGGTGTAAATATAAGTTTCATGCATGAAACTATGTGTGTTGATATTGAATCATGGTTGTAACTTGGTAAACATGAATTGCATGCATGAGATTTCGAATGTTGGTGTTGGAATGTTGTTGAACCGTGTGGACTGTTTTAGGACGAATTTTGAGGTGTTGTGAATATGTAAATGTACATTACATGTATGAAATTATGAATGTTGGTGTTGAAACATGGTAATAGCCGAAGGGGCTGTTTTAGAGGTGATTTGGATATGTTGTGCATATGTAAATGTGAATTGCATGTATGAAATTGTGTGTGTGTTGATGTTGAGGCCTTGTGGAAGCCGTAAGGGACTGTTTGGTGTGGGATAATGGACTGATTTTATTTATTAATTATGGTTGTGGCTATCCTAGATTGCATGGCAAAAGAATGAAAAGAATTGGAATGTTAATGGTGAAGTTGTGTCGATATGAACTTGTTGTTGTTTTGTTGAATTATGGCCGTGTAGTGGACTGTTTTGTGGAAGATAGTGAACTAATTTTACTTGGTATTTTGATGGTTTTTGTCATGAATTTTATGATGGTAATGAAGGTATTTGATGGTTAGAGTTGGAAGTAAAATTGTTTATAGGTTGTTGTAAGGTTATAGTGTCGACAATGTAGCTATTTGCGTACGAATTTGGTGATATATTTATCGTGTGACTGCTGGTCGTATTTTACTGAAATTATATGAAAAAGAGACATGAAATGATGTGTCAGAATCATATGTGGTTTGCTTGGTATGTTCGTAAACGTTTGCAAGAATTCCGGGCACCTTTATGTTGTTGGTTAGGGACTGTTTTGGGGCGTGTTGTTGATTAGGGACTGTTTTGGACTTGTTGTGGCTAGGAACTGTTTTGGACATGTTGTCTTCTTTAAATTGGAAAGACTTATGATAGTTAAGAATATATATTGTATTTACGTTGTTTGGGTTGTTGTAAAGTTGTTACACGAAAACGTTAAGGCTACGGATTATTAGGAGCAACTTGAGAATGTAGTAGCCATATGTGAATCGTTATGGAATGTTGTGAATGTGGGCTATTTGGAATGTTATGTGGGCTGTCCGGGTTGGTATTGAACATATGATTATTGATTTTGGAATTGGTTGTATGTAGTTGGGTTGCATATAAAGAAAACGTCGTCTAAACATCTAGAAAGGAGTTACTAACGTTGGAATACGTTTTAATCTCCCCGTAGCTTAACCATAATTCTTGACGTCTTAATATAGGTTGAGACTTTGGGCAGCGTATACGTGTTGTGTTACGAATAAATGCTAAAGGTATGTAAAGTTGTCCCTTCCTTCTTTTGGCATGTCTTAGAGATAAGTGACAAATGATATGAGCTTTGGGGTAATTCTATTCATAAGTTTCGAGTGTGATTCAAGATTTTTATTCACTTCTTGATGTTAGAATTCTTAAGGTAATTGAGCTATTGCCTTTCAAGTCTTTTGTACGTTGGATAATAGTCGATATATATCAGCTTCTATTTGTAGTAACTCTATGATGACTCATGTCTTGACTTCACTACATATCCATACTGTACATCATATATGTTGTTATTGTTCCACCCAATCAGCTGGATTATGATATTCTTAAGCCGGAAGCGGCTGCCCGAAGGGGCCATTATTATTATTAAGCCGGAAGCGGCTGCCCGAAGGGGCCATCATTATTATGCCGGAAGCGGCTGTCCGAAGGGACTATTGTATTATTGTGTATATTCTATATTTATATTATGTATGCTAGAGTTGTGGACGGGACCATAAGGCACGGTTCAAAATACTGTTCCAGGTTATCCCCGGGTTGTTTTCTAAACTTGTTTATTGTTACGTTTTTCCTTGTTTATGATTCAGTAAGGCTTTACATATTCAGTACATATTCCGTACTGACCCCCTTTCTTCGGGGGCTGCGTTTTCATGCCCGCAGGTTCAGGGACGCGGTTCAACAATCCAGCCACCTAGGAGGAGTCAGCACTGAGAGTCAGACAGCTCCACTTGCTTCGGAGACTATTCCTGTCTTGGTATAATTTTGTGTATATATTGCGGGCACGACGGGGCCCTGTCCCGTCGCTTATGCATGGTCATACTCTTCTAGTAGTCTGCGAACAGCGTGGGTGTCATGGTTACTGTTTGGCCTTGTCGGCCATTGTTTTGTTGTACAGAAGTATTGGTAGCCTCGTTGGTTTGCCTTGTCATACGTTAAGTATATGTATCAATATGTTTTGGGATGTTTTAAGTTACAAGTCGGCTTGGTTATTCTATTTACAGCTTTCAAACTTAGTAAATAAACCCTATTGAATGCCATGAGTGAGTACAGGTAACATAAGTTGGGTTATCGGGCAGGTTAAGCTCGGTCACTCGTCATGGCCCTAGGTTGGGTCGTGACACAAATTCTCTTTCAGTTTGGCCGAGGCCACCGAACTTAGCATGTTGAGTCCTTTTGTGAAGGCCTGTGCGGCCCATTCTTCTGGAACCGGAGGGAGCTCTATCCGTTCCCTCTGGAACCGGGTGACGAATTCCCGTAGCAGCTCATCGTCCCTTTGGGTTATCCGGAAGATATCAGCCTTACGGGCTTGCACCTTTATCGCACCGGCATGTGCCTTTACGAACGCATCAGCGAGCATTTCGAAAGAAGTGATCGAATGCTCGGGTAGATGGTCATACCACGTCAATGCCCCCTTCGACAGGGTTTCCCCAAATTTCTTTAACAACACCGACTCGATCTCATCTTCTTCCATATCATTGCCTTTTATGACACAAGTATATGAGGTCACATGCTCGTGTGGGTCTGTGGTGCCGTCATACTTCTGTATGTCGGGCATTTTGAACCTTTTCGGGATCAGTTTCGGGGCCGCACTTGGCGGGAAAGGCCTTTCGATGTACCTCTTCGAATTCGGCCCTTTCAGTAGAGGTGGAGCCCCCGGTATCTGGTCCACCCGAGAATTGTACGTCTCGACCCTCTTCTCGGTCGAATCCACCCATTTTGCCAAGGTCTCGAGCATTTTTAGGACCTCAGTTGAGGAGCCGGCTCCGGATCCGTCGCTCTCAATCATTCGTTCTCCGTTTCTTCCGGTTTCAACCGTACCTTTTGACTTTACCGGCCCTGCTTCACCGTTTCCGCTCTGCAGTTGAGCAATCGCTAGCCCTTGCTCGACGACTGCCGCCCTTTGTTCCTGCAGCATTTCAAAGATTAAACGCAAGCTAACGCCGTCGTTTGGCGCGTCTGGCTCTCTCCGGACCCTATCCCGGGATAACGTAACGGAATGGTGAGTGTTTAGAGGATCGGTTGCTGGCGGAACGACATTCTCTTGATCTACGGTGTTTTTCCGGTTAAGTCCTTCCTTTGAATCAACGGGGTTCGGCAATGCCCGCAGTCCGCTCCCTTCGTTTTCCGCCACTATCTCGGCATTATTGACATGACCGGATTGCTCGACGTCAGCCATTTGGACCGTTTTCACAGAGACAGAGAGGGAGTTTTTGGTTTCGATGAATACGGTGGAAGTCAAGGCCAAAAACCACTATTATCCTAGCCCCACGGTGGGCGCCAAACTGTTTACCCCAGATTTGGTAACCAATTGAATTTGTATGTGGATATAGGATATGTGCTTGGGCCTAAATATGGATTACAAAGAGTGGGTAAGAACGCTTTTTAATACACAAATAAGGAGCATAAATACTGGCTGCTTACACATATGACGAGTTGATTGAAGAGGTTCAACAAGAATTGGATATATATATATATATATATATATTGTGTTACAAATGCTCTTGAAAGTGAAAGAAGAATCAACCGACCTAAGGGAGGTGGGAGTACTCTATTTATAGTAATGAGCCCATGGGCTTTCTCCAACGTGAATCAATAAAATAGTAATAAAAGGGACAACCCCTGCACGGGTTTGGTGTGATGTGAATGACGGCGCCGTCTGACACACGCATAGTTGGTAGCTGTCCATGATGTGATACCACTGACGCGTCCCAGCAACGGTCACAACGAACAACGGACTCACGGAGACCGGACCAACGGTGATAAAACCCCGGAAAGAGATCCCGAACCCTCGGTGGCTTAGAGACCGGGTCAGACGGCGCTTCCACTCGGCTTCAATCAAAGTGCTTATCCGGAAAGGTGATGTCCTCGTACGAACTCTCGCCCCTTTTCCCTCTCCGATCCATGGTTGCCCCGGATTTACCCGTATCCGGTTTTTTACCGTATACATAATATACTTGAAAAAATGCGACGGTTGAATTGTTAATTAGTGGACATAATGGTGTGAGAGGAAAAGAAGATAAATGGATATTTTAGTTCTAATTTTAACTTCTTTAATTCTGCCTCACGTTTTTACAGTCACCCCGTTTAATGGATGGAGTATTTTAGTTTTAACATTAATTAGCTTGTTTGATGTTTTATAACCGGATTAAATGGGCATTTGGTTAAATTGATCTGGATTGGGTTGAGTTAAATGGATTGGATGAGTCAGTGGCGGAGCCACTCATGGCCAAGGGTGGTCACCTGCACACTCTTGGCTGAAAAATGATACTAGTATATGGATTAGATATTATAGTTAATTGGTTATAAATTAAATTTTGAACACTCTTAAAATAATTGAGATAGATAGCTTAGAGGTAAAGGGTGTTCAATTTTACCTAAAAATTACGGTTTAAAGCTTGTGTCAAGCACTGGTCATCTTTTTTTCTTTAAAAGAAAACATACAAATAATGTCTGAAGCTACTTGATTGATTCGTATTTGCACTTATTTTCTTCCATATTTTGACTAAACGTATTTGTATTTGAGTTATGATTTGTATTTGGTTTATTCCTATGTTGGTTTGGAATTACATTGGACTCATTTTTTTAACCTCCTTTAGTTTTTCGTCTTTCCTTGCTATTTCCTAGAAAAGAAGAACATTTTAATCATCTAACTTTGTTCTATTTTTTTTTTCAAAGAATATTTTTTTTTTTCCAAAGAATATTAATTAGTCGTTATCTCTCGCGCTCTGTAACATTCTCGGAATGCCCCTTGTTTTTCTCCACTTGTGGGATTTCGTACACTGGGTATGTTTTTGTTTGTTGTTGTTGTTGTTGTTGTTGTTGTCGTCATTTGAAACTGTAATCACCGTAAGAGTTTTCTAGTAATGAATTTTTTCAAGAATAACTTACGAAATCAAATAGATCATAAATGTTTTAGGCTAGTGTGCAGTGATGATGTTAAAAAACATTTTGTTGCGCTCATTCATCGGAAAAAAATTATATACTCATTAACATTTGAACAACCTTACCAAAAGTTCTAGCTCCGCCACTGGGATGAGTTAAACAAATTTATTATTAAAAAATAGAATATTGTGTGACATGACATGCCAACCAGGAGAGAAGGAGGGTTTTGTGTGTTTAGTATATTCTGATGAAAGTAGTGCCACTTGAGTAATATTCTAATCCAAAAAGAAACAAAAGTGATATTAGTAGGCAATTCTTAATACATGGGTGACCTTTTAGGGAATTTACTCCAACAAATAGTCTAAGTACTCTTTGAATCCTGCACCCACCTTTTACGTCACCCCTTACTCCCCCTCCCAACCTACCTTCACCCCCACCCCACACCCACCCCACTACCACAACCTTGCCTCCCCTCTCTACCCTTTACTTCCGTATTTTCTATTTCATATATAGTAAAAGTTTTATAAAAAATGAGAAATTTTTTCTTACCTTCCACGCCTATTCTACACCCCCCTCCCCACCCCAACACACACACATTTTCTATTTCATAAGTATATTTTATCTTACTTTTATATTTTTTTTTATAAAAAGTGGAATTTTTGTTCTTACTCCCACACACATTTCTATTTCATACAATATATTTTATTTTACTTCTATAAAAAATGAGATTTCTTACCTCCCACTCCTATCCTACCCACCCCCTTACATTTTCTATTTCATATCTTTTATATTACTTTTTATTTTTTTTTATAAAAAGTGGAATTTTTTTGTTACCCCACCCTACCCCCTCCCCTCTCCACACCCCTGAATTTTCTATAGTCAAACCACTCTATAGTGGCAGTGTTTGTCCGGAGATTTCATGGCTGTTATAGTGAGGTGCTGTTATGCATGTATACTAACATTCGATATTTAGATCTCATTTGGCTGTTATAAACAAAAGTACGCAAACAATTAACTTTTTGTACTTCCTATGTTATAAACGAAAACAATAAACTTGTAAATTTTAAAATCTCAATTGATTTTCATATCTCATTAATTAAAAATTGAAAAGACTAATAAATTACTACTTAATCCATAACTAGTTGTACCACACAGATAAAGAATTAAAATCTATGGAACATATGCATTTAAAATTAATTGAGAATTTTAATATTTCAAGTTTGACATAAGAACTCTACAATTGTAGGCTGTTTTGTAAATTATAGTCTCTTAGTGATAATATAACACTTGAATTGACGAAGAATTTTGTCTAAACTTTCAGCAAAAGGGAATTCAATAGCTTTCCTTTAAAGGCTGTCTAAGAGTTTAACAATTGACTCTTCTATCTCACCCCAAGTAGCTGTAGGTTGAGGCTCTTCATCAACACTTTCATTGTCACCTTCTGCATCCGATGTCTCTTGTTCTTCCACTCCAATCACTTGTGCAATAATCTCTTCATCAGTGTAAGTTTCAAGGATTGAAAGTGTTGCGTAAACTCCATATAAGTGGTAGCATCCATTACATGATTGGTGTTATGAGATGGGATTGGGCTATAAGTGATGGCACACTACCACATCATCAACAAGTTTTAAGTTTTCACTATTAACATTGGGGTTGACATTGTAGAATTCTGGCATTTCTCCAACAGTTTAGAATGGTAGAGGTCTTAACATCATTCCATGCTTCTACAAGAGTGTTAATTGCTTGACGTAAAACTTGTTGTCATTAGTTAATGGGTGACTTCCATTGCGCTCATATTCATCAATCAAATGCTTGATAAAACGACTTTTATACTTGACCTTAAAATTTGCAATTATGCCAGCATCTGCGGGTTGAAGATGTGATGTCATATTAGGGCGAAGATAATGAACCTGAAAAAGTAAATGTTAGCACAAAATTATCATTAAAAATAATATGATTAAAGCTACATAAATCACCTTAATATGTGTTAGCAGATCTTCGTATTCCTCGATGTCATGAGGAGTCGCATTGTCCATCAATAACAGAATCTTACGATTTTCATCTTCAAATTTAGCATTGAGACCAAGCATATATTGTTTGAAAATGTCACCAGTCATCCATGCTTTCTTGTTAAAGCAATAATTGATATGTGGGAGAGAGTCCATATCAACATGCTTATAACAATGAGGTTTAGCAACAAATCCAATAATCAAAGGTTTTATTTTCTCTGTCCCTGCGAATGAAGTGCGCATAAGAAAATTTAGTTTGAGCCCTTTTTTTTTTTAAAAAAAAGAACAATCAACTAAAAAAAAACATTTAATCTTTAAAAAAATTCAACAAATAAAATATGTCGTAGGAAAATGATATCTTACCCAAAGCATTGCATGATAACATCACGGTAATTCTAGATTTATCTTTCTTATGTCCACTCTCTGGCATTTGAGCAAGAGTCTTATTTGGAGACATATGAAAAAAAGTCCAGTCTCATCACAATTAAAGACATCCCTAAGAGCATTATCTTTTATTACTTCTTGAAGTTTAGTGCGTAAAGTGGGAAGGTCTTGGATGGGAGCACTCTTAGCCTCACCAAGAAAACGGTAAGACTTGATGCCATGTCGTTGTTTGAGCCGCAAGAGCCACCCATTAGAGGTAGAGAAGTTTTTTTCTCTACCGTGTTAATACCTAGAGATTCTGCAAAAGTAAGAGCTTTGGCGGTGATAATTGCATCTATCAAGATGACATGATTTGCCCTTGCTTGACTAAACCAAATCTTTACTGCTTTGTCAATTTGAATAATATTAAGGGGTTGGTTTTTTCATAAAAAATATTAAGGAAATTCTTTTCGATACGTACCTCTGGATGCGCACATTCACGCAATTTCTTGCTTTTAACAGGCTTTTGAGCAGCTTCAGCTTGCTTAGCCACCTCAATGTACTTGTTTTTCTTGCTAAGGATGTCCCCGACAGCTTGATGACTACCAATTGAAAATTTCTGCTTCAGTTGTTCATGTGTGATTTTTGGATTGTCCTCTTTGTATTGACACAATGCTACTTTTGTTTCTAGATAAATAGCTTGACGTTAGACCGCATATTACGTGAATAAAGGATGTGTGATGGACAATGTTATTTTTGACTAGAAATATAATTGTATTTATAGTTACAAAATTCAGAATTAATTCAAATTATAAAAGGAAGATAGCAAAATTAAAGTTTCGCAAATATTCATAGATATTATCATACCAATTGAGTTGATTAAATTGATACCTTAAATAGTAAGATTTGGTCTTGCAAATTTCAAACTTAAAATAGTCTAATTACAACTACCAAAATCAAGGAAATAAGTATTAAATATATACAAAATCGGTAGATAGAAAATAGGTGATTTTGAAAATATTCAAGACTAAATCATATTTATGAGAAATATATTTATTTCCTTTTAGATATTTGTACTTCAAATTTACTATGTGCATGATATTAATGTTGATCACCAGAAATATTTTAATGTTTATTTTTATACATAATAAATTTCTGACAAAATATTATTACACAATATTTGAGTATGGCTGTTGTAGAGGTAATTTTACAAAGAGTGTACCGCTATAACGAATGCCATTGCTGTTATAGGTAGAATGCTATTATAGAGATGTAAAATATGACATGAAAAATCGGTTTCGGAGAAAATCAGGCCGTTATAGTGAAATGCTGTTATAACGAATGACAATTATAGAGAAGTTTGACTGTAGTATTTTCTGCCATTTGGTAACAAGCAATGCACTTCTTTAGACAAATACTAAAAATGTAGGGCTTTGAAATATAAGAACAATCCCTCTTCCTGTAGAAAATAAACAAAAGGAAAGTACTAACAAAATCCTAAGTCCAACAGATGATTAGTTTTTTCACGCTAAAGACACAAAAGAGACTAAGCATTAAAAGCTTCAGATACGAACTTCTTATCACAAAGGACCCAGCAATCCATAAGATCAAAATGATGACATAAATCACATTCCCTTGTGTTGAGTTATGGGGCACATAGTGAGCCATTAAATATGCCATGGACACGTTTTTAAGTTCATCTGCAGTATATTATAAAGTCAAATATTGATTCATAAGTGTGAAAAATACAGGATACCAACTGAGTTGGGAAGATTTAACTTATGGTGACAAAAAAGTCTCATAATTAGAAATGGTGACAAATTTGACCAGCCAAGGTCAAACTTGTCTTAAAAATGTGATTAACTTAAATTGGGACTGAATTATAATTTTTAAAACTTATAATCTTTTACAAAATACACAAAAGCCCATACACATTATACAAAAACTCCTTCCAACCCACTTCTCCCCACGACCCCAACTACTTCTTCATTTTATTTTAAAAAAAAAAAGCAGTTCTTCAGTTCGTCTCTGTCTCTCTCTCTCCGTTGCTGCTATAAAAAATCGGCGACCGGTGACCACCATTGTTGTTGCTCGTTCCTCTCTCTCCATTGCTGCTGTTGCTGCTGCTCATTTCTCTCTCTCTCCATTGCTGTTGCTTGTCTATTCATTCTCAGGTAAACTTTTTTTTTATTTTTCACTTGGTTCAAAAGTTAGGGTTTTGAAATCAGAGTGTGAAAATGATAATTTTGGTTAGAGAAGATGAAGAAGAGCATGAGTTTTTCTTGAATGTTGTTTGTTTTGTTGTAGTTTCATGTATTTGTTGCACTTGTTGGGATTTTTGAGTTTGTAAATAGTGGTTGTGATTGTGAAATTATGGTTTTTGGTATTGTTTTTGTTCTTCTTCTCCTTGTTGTTTCGAAAAAAAGGCTTGCCATTTTGTTGATGTTTTGCAACAACTGAGGTTACCTGTTGCAGCAAATTCAGCACTTGTTTGACAGTTGCAAACATCTGCTGAGGTTGCATGGTTTGGTGTATTTTTTTTAAGTTGTGAGTGAGATTTGTGATGGTTGTGTGTTTGTAGTGAAATATAGATGTTTTGTAGTTAAATTTAGATGTTTTTGCTGTTGTTGTTGTTGTTGTTGCAGCAAATTCAGCACTTGTTTGATAGTTGCAAACATCTGCTGAGGCTGCATGGTTAAAAAAAAATCCTATTTGGTGTATTTTGTTTAAGTTGTGAGTGAGATTTGTGATGGTTGTGTGTTTGTAGTGAAATATAGATGTTTTGTAGTTAAATTTAGATGTTTTTGCTGTCATGCTATGGTTGAGGAAAAGTTTTGATTTTATCCAACAGCTGCTGGATAAAATCAAAACAATTGTTGAGGTTTTTGCAGCAACTGAAGCAGTTGTTGTAGCATATTAACAAGCTGTTGTAAAAAATCAAAACAGTTGCTAAGCTATTGCAACTGTTTTTCTATTTCCAACAGATTAAGATTCTGCTGCAACAAGTAATAAGTTGTTGCAACAGTTTCGTATTTTGTTGCAACATATTATTAATCTGTTGCAACAACTGATTACTTGTTGCAACATATTCCTTTTCCCTTTTTACTTTGAATGTTGCACTAATCAATTAAAACTGTTTTTCTATCTCCTGTGTGTAGATAAAATGGCTTCAGTTAAAAGAAAAGGAGAGAAACCAACTGAGGGAGAAAGTAGTAAAAGAGCTAAGGTGCAAACACCATTAGATAAACTTGTGACTACTATTTGTCAATCAACAAATGAGGAAAGAGTTAGTGAAACTGGAGCTTCAGAAAGAGAGGAAACCCACGAAACCTCTGTTGGGCATGAAGAAGAAAGTGATAAAAATGAACAAAGTGAAGAAACTAGAGAAGAAAGTGAAAAAGATGATGAAAAATTTGCTGAAGGAGATGAAGAAAATGCTGAAGGAGATGAAGAAGAAGGAGATGAAGAAGAAGTAAGTGAAGAAGAAGGAGATGAAGGGGATGGAGGAGCTGAAGGGGATGAAGGAGGTGAAGAAGATGCAAAAACTGAAAATGGTAATGAAGAAGAAGAAGAATCAACAGATTAGATCTTATCTGAGTTAAGAAGAAAAAGGAAACATAATGTGGATGCCAATCTTGTTGAGTCTTCTAGTATTGCCACAGATCCCAATAGACCTTCGATTGAGGATGTCGTCAAGAGTTTCAGCATCGAAAAGTACGGCGTGACGATGCTGCTGAATGGAAATAAGGATTTGTCTGGTGATTTTGTGGTTAGATCGACCATGGGCAAGGGCTTTGACACCTTCAGGGGCATTCTCTGGCAGTAGGGGTTGGAAAATTTCTTTAGGGCTAGCTGCTTTGGGCTCTATTTAGATTTGCCTGAAGATACCGGTGCCCGATTTCAAATGACAATGGTTTCTGAGCTTTCGAATTGTAAAATTATTTGTGATAGAAAGGATGAGATTTGGATCAATTACTGTCGCATGCCAGTTTGCTTTGGCATGAAGGAGTTTGCCATAGTTACCGGATTGAGATGTTATCCTCGTGAGCCTCTTCCTACTGTTGTATTAACCAAGCCAGCCCGGACGCCCAAGGCAGACAAGAAAGCAAAGGGTTCCAAAACTAAGAATGATGTCTCTTTGGTAAACTTAGTGGGAAAGAGCTACACTCAAAAGAAATTGTTGCAAGACTTGGAGTCCAAAACTTTCTCAAAAAAGCACAAGGAGGCACTGTGCTTAGTTTGGTTTGTGCATAGTATTATTTGGGCAAGAGACGTAAACTACAACATACCGCTTGGATTGATTAAACTTGCTGAGGACTATGATGCCTTCAACAACTATGCCTGGGGTTTTCAAAGCTTTAGCTTGACTGTTGAATATTTGATGAAGGATTTGAAGCTAACGGGGAAGACACAAAACCTATATGGCTTCCCTTGGGCTTTCATGGTAAAATTTCTTTAATGTTTTACCTTTTTTATTTTTATTTCAATCACTATTTTGATTTTTGATGGCATCTTTTTTTTCTAGGCTTAGGCATTTGAAGCCATTCCTCACCTCAGGCATCAAGTCAAGGAATACTCCAAAGAAGTTACCTATCCAAGAATTCTTAGATGGCTCACTGCCAGGAACAACACAAAATTGAGTGTTGACCTTTTCAACCCCCTAAGGAAGCTGTAAGCATTAGAACACAATAGATGACTAGGTGTTGCAACAACTTTTATAATCTGCTACAACAACACATGCATCTGTTGCAACAAGTTATGCATCTGTTGGACAATGTCCAACAAATAATTAACCTATTGCAACAAGTTACCCAACAAATGAATCTGTTATAACATGCAACTAGTTTTTTACAACAGATGAGTAACCTGCTGAAACAAGTTACCCATCTGTTGGAAAATATCCAACAGATGATAAACCTGCTGCAACAAGTTGACAATCTGTTGGACAATTTCCAACAAGTACCACAGTTGTTGCAACATATGACTTTATTTACTAATTTGATAACTTCTGAATCTGTTACAGTAAGTTTTTACAGCAAGTACAATAATCTGTTGTACAATATCCAACAGATAAGCAACCTGCTGCAACAAGTTACCCATCTGTTGGAAATTTTCCAACAGATGAGATACCTGCTGCAACAAGTTACCTATCTGTTGGACATTGCCCAACAGATGTGTAACCTTTTGCAACAACCTGTTAACTTATTTTAAATAGGTTTTGCTTTTTATGATTTAGCACCATTATGATATATCTACTTTTTTGTTGTAGGTTGTGAACCCATGACTTGTCCCAACAATAAGAGAGTTGGAGATGCCATGCCTTGTCACCTTTGTGCCCATAGAATCTGTGCCTGACAGACTGATTGATGGGTTCAAAGGGGAATTGACTGGAGTGACAACCATCACTAGGGTTGATGATGTTGTAGCTGGTGGTGGTGGTCATGTTGCCGGTGGTCATGTTGTTGTTGGTGCTGGTGGTGATGTTGCTGTTGACACTGTTGGTGGTGTTGATGATGTTGGTGTTGTTGTTCAGCCTGTTGATGTTATTGTTGATGGTGGTGGTGTTGGTGATGATGTCCCAGCAAGTATTGCTGGGGAAATATTAAGAGATGATGATGCTAATATTGGTGGATTTACTCCAGTTCCTGGATTGAGTGATTTTTCCGGATTTGGTGGTAATTTTAGTGGTGGAGGATTGAGTGGTAGAAGATTTGTTGATGTTGGTGCCGGTACTTCTAAGGTGCCCTCATGTGCTTGTGAGTGCACCACTTGCAAGGACAAAATGGATAATTTGATTAGAAAGGTGGAGGAATTGGTGCAGGCCCAAGAAGCCACAAACACTTCTATGTAGAGGTTGATATCCAAGAGGGGTATCAAACCATCAAAGAATCTTTCCTCACCTTATACTCCTGTTCATGCTCAGAGGAGGGGCAATGCAATTGCCAAGGCACTTGCATTAGTTAGATCAAGAAGATCTGTTGCTACTCCTAGTAAGTCAATTGAGACTCCTCTTCTTGATGTTGGGCCAAAAGTGCTAAAGAAGGTGAACATTTTCAAGCATGTACATGCCCAAAGAAAGAAAAAGGTTGAGACTGCAATCAAGTCCAAAAAGAGTGGGAGAACCATGTACTCAATGCATGAATTTGGAGCAGCAAACTTCAAGGCTCTGACAAGCATGGAAATTTGGTGGGAGGATTGGGTAAGTTTCAACACTTGTATATATCTATCTAATTTAGTATGTTGTTGCAACAAGTAGATAATCTGTTGCAACAAGTTAACTAGCTGTTGCAACAGTTCCTTTATTTTGTTGAATCTGCTGCACCAAGTTAACTAGCTGTTGCAACAAGTAGATAATCTGTTGCACCAAGTAACTAACTGTTTTACTACTTTTACTTTAGTATGTAGATGAAGTCCTTCTTCTAATGCGTATGAGGAAAATCAATTTCCCTGAGTACTATGATTCCACTGACATAATCCTGGACCTCAACTTTTATAACAACATGTCCAAGAGGTACGCAGAATTGACAAAAGAGAGTACAGTTCCAAATGCCGTGTCTCTGAAGGTTAGACTTGCTGAATTCAAGTGGGATGATGATATGGTCGATTATTGTAGGGGTGTCAGACCCTACCTTGGAGGCTGCTCGTGGGCTGGTGCAAAGAGGGTTTTAACAGTGATGAATATTAATGCCACACATTTTGTCACTCTCGAGTTCATGATTGAAGAGGGAGTGGTAAATGTGTATGACTGCAACGTTCCTGTCTATGAAGAATCTGATTTCTTTTGTTTCATGGAGCCGGTAATGGAATTGTGGCCCAAGTTATTTCAACAGAGTGGAATGTTCGCACACTTGCCTGCAAAAATTACTCAATGATTCATGGGAATTCAATAGGCTACAGAATCTCCCCCGCAATGTCACTGGTAGGGCATGTGGTTCGTGGTCAATTGCTTTTATGAAGGCTTTGCTTACCGGCACAACTGTGAGCAAACCCGAAAGTCTAATCAGCGACAACTCTGTAGGGAGGATGCAATGGAGATGGGCATTAGGTGTCATTGAAAAGGTGTTGGAGCCCTAAGATGGGTTGATAAACAGTTCATTGATTTTGCATTTTTTGGAGCCAAAATGTGGCCCGTTGAACAATTTAAGTATATGTTAGGAGTTTTTTTATGACATTATGTAATTTAAGTATATATTAGGTGTTCAGTACTTTTCTAAGACATTTTGTTAAGTATATATTAGGTGTTCATTATTTAAGTTGTGTTCAATACATTATGTTCAGTGGTTTCAGTAGTTTTAAACAAGTCACAAAATCTAACAGCTGTTGAAGAAGTTGCAACAACTGACCCATCTGTTGCAACAAGTTTTTAATATGTTGCAACGGATGAGTAAGTTGTTGCAACAAGTTTGTAATTTGTTGCAACAGATGGTTCAGTTGTTGCAACATATGGGTCAGTTGTTGCGACAAATCTAACTGATGTTGAAGAAGTTGCAACGACTAACCCATCTGTTGCAACAAGTTTGTAATCTGTTGCAACAGATGAGTCAGTTGTTGCAACAAGATGTAAATTTGTTGCAACAGATGGTTCAGTTATTGCAACATATGGGTTAGTTGTTGCGATAAATCTAACTGCTGTTTTAGAAGTTGCAACAGGTTGATAATCTGTTGCAACAAGTTTGTGATCTGTTGCAATAGATGAGTCAGTTGTTGCAACAAGATGTAAATTTGTTGCAACAGATGGTTCAGTTGTTGCAACATATGGGTTAGTTGTTGCGATAAATCTAACAGCTGTTTTAGAAGTTGCAACAAGTTGATAATCTGTTGCAACAAGTTTGTGATATGTTGCAACAAGATGTAAATTTGTTGCAACAGATGGTTCAGTTGTTGCAACATATGGGTTAGTTGTTGCGATAAATCTAACAGCTGTTTTAGAAGTTGCAACAAGTTGATAATCTGTTGCAACTGTAGACACGTGATTTTTGACCCTCCCCGGGGTGTTTCACCTTCTAGTATCTAAATTTTCCTTTAGATATGGTTTGGACATTTTATTTGGTTTTATTTTTGTTTATTAGGTCTTATTTGAATATTTGAAAATCACAAAAATAGAGTCACGGTTTAGGATATATGTTTAGTTTCATTTTATTTTTATTAGTACAAAAAGAAAAAAAAAATGTCCAAAAATGTGTTATCTATTTTTAGTTTAATTTCCAAGTTAAAAGTTTTAATAAATAAATATAGAGTGAGTACATATTTTAATCTTGCTATTTTAGTTTAGTAGGAATAATATTTTATGTACTCATTTGTTAATCATATGTTATTTCACGCATAGGAATAGATAAAAGGAAAAGGGGTGGGGACCACTCAATTTTAAATACCTCACCTACACACATATGCCACATGCACCCTTTATAGATATATGTTTTTTTATTAAAATAACAAAAAAAGAACAAAAAACAAATTTGCTTTATATTATAAAATCCATGTGCACCATTCCAAGGCCCATGGACCCAAAAACCTTTTCATCATTTTTCAAACCTTACATATATAAAGACTATACCCTAAACCTAGAAACCTACACAATAACCTATCAGCCGCAGCACACACACACTACACCTAGAATTCCCTACATCTAAGCAACCGCATGCGAGAGACCCCTTACACACAATCCTCCTAATAAACCTAGAGACTTCACTTACACATAGAATCAACCGTAGTAGCTAAGAAAAGAAGGAATGAGCTCACTCCATTTTTGGTGTCATCAAACACCATGAAATTCACCTATTTTTAGCTATGTAAAAGATCCATAAGCTCACCCTTTTAACTCCAACAGAAACCAGCCCCAAAACAGCCATGTAAAGGTCATTTTCTTTCTCCATTTTAGTCCACCGAACACCGCCATGGATATCAACCATAAAATCACCCAAAACCCCCATAAACCAGCTTTGAAAGTTTTTATTCGCCTGAGTTTCTTCTATTTTCGAGACACATATTGAGTTTTGTGGTTGAGGTACGGGTCAAGGTTTCCGATCGTCGAGCTCCGGTGAATATTCTTGTTTTCAAGTTCTGTTGGTGTGATTTTGTTTTCTATAATCCAAGCTTGGAAAATCTTTATTAACACAGTGGAAGAAGTTTTACTCCATAAAGGTCCAATATTTTTCCATTTCAATTATTGTTTCATCAAATGACTGCTTTTATTTTTTTTCCTTTTCTGTTTGGTATTTTTGTTTTGTGTCTCAGTTACTTGTTAAATTGATATTGAAATACAGGGGTTTAAGTTAATAAGTTAATCGACTTCGTTTCAATTAATTTAGAGCAAATATGGTATTCTAATCATTACTATTAGCATTTGGCTTCATGTTACATTTGCTCTGTTAATTAGTTATTAGATTGTTGTGTCAGTTTATTTGCTTTTCTCATAAAAAAAGAAATCCTAATATGTGGTCGATGTGAATGAAAGTTTTGGAAAGTTCGCTGAATTTTATGGTTAAAGAAATAAGCACAAGTTTCATTATCGTGAAAAAAATATAATCATCTTGTTGTTGATTCACATTAGATACTAACATGATATATGGGTGTTGTGACTAATTACTATATTAATTAAAGAATATTTGGTTCTAAACTAATCATGGTGACGTTGTTGGCTGGAGGTGTTTATTTAAAGTGGGAATCTTTTGCTAAAGGTCCATTTTCTTTTCTTAATGCATCTTCTGTTCATGAGTAATTTAATTTCATGCTCTCCGTTAATTTCCTTAACCATTTTTTTGTTGCTTTTCTTTAGTTTTAAATTACATTGCTATTATTAGTAGAAAATTGTAGTTTCTCGTTTACCCTGTTTTGCGAATGATTGAGCTATTGATAAACCAATATGAAGGAACCGGGTTTGCTGACCCAGTAAGAACTAAAATAATTAATCACGGCTCACGGTTTTCGGCCTTGGTATAAAAAAGAGCGGAAAAATCAATTGTAAGGGAGCGAGATGGGTGACGAATTTATTCAAAACCCATTGTCGAAAGAGTGAAAATAAATAATAACCGGTTAATAAAGAAAAGTCTCGAATTTTAGAGACAAATAATTGCCTTTAACGCTAGATGAGCTTCAGGCACGATTCAAGACGTTTGTTTCGATTAAGAATGCGGTTATGCATCTTATTTTGAGGCGTTTAAACAACTCAAGGATGCGGTTATGCACCTTAGCCAATCTCGTTTTAATAACCAATCTTTGTTTCGATTAAGAATGTGGTTACACATCTTATTTTGAGACGCTTAAAAGGTCCGGAATGCGGTTACGCATTCGAGTTAAGGCTAATAAAAGTTCAACAATAAAAGTACGAGCAAATCAATGCTCAGATACATAATATATCCAAAATTAATTTAAGCTAAGTATAAGTCGATAAAGCGACCGTGCTAGAACCACGGGACTCGGGGAATGTCTAACACCTTCTCCCCGGTCAACAGAATTCCTTACTTGGTCTTCTGTTTTCGCGGACCATAATAAAAGAGTCATTTCCTTTTGATTAGGGATTCATAAGGTGGCTTGGAACACCAAAACTCAATTCCAAGTGGCGACTCTGTAAAATAACTAATCCCTACTCAAAACCGTCACTTCAATTGGAAAAACCCTTTAATAATAAAAACCTACGTACCTGCGCGCTTATAGCGCGGGGGCGCAAAAAAGGGGTGTGACAGCTCTGGCGACTCCACTGGGAAAACCCCATGTACTAGAATTCGAGCGTTGTGATATTGCCTTATACTTGGCTTTTATTATTATTTGGATTTATTATGTTTTTTTGGGCCTAATGTGCTAATTTCTGCTCATTTATCGCTTTGATATTGTTGAACTATATCATAAACTGCCTTCTTTCACGTACCCCTCTGGATCTCTGAAACACTTCACACACAGTCACAGGAATGTAGTTATGCATCCTACTTCTGTCAAGATAAAGCCGGAGCGTCTTGGCACCCGATGAAGGATTTTAGTCACACATGTTAGGCGGGGCTGGATAAGCAATGAAGTCGGAATAGCACTGCTACCGACAATATTGCCCCTCCCCGGCTCGAGTTGTCCGCTCGGGTTAGCCAGTCTCGACACCGTTTTCCATTAGGTTTTAAACCTAGCAAAACTGAAACGCAGACATGATTATCCCTAGTAGGATCCGCTTATATGTATCACTTGCATTTGACTTAGTGGGACTCGGCATAGGGGTCGGGTCCGTCTAGGACATGTATCTCTTTTTCTGTGCATCTCATGTGCTATTTGCAATATTATTTTTAAGGCTTGCTTGATTGTCGATCGGTTTTAGGCTAACTAGTGAAATAGAAGAGAGAGAAGCATTCATCTGACTTTTTACGCACCCATTTTCCTTAAACCTCTAATTTGTCTGGCTCTTGGTAAAAATAAGAAAAGAAGAGTTCAATTCGAGATGAGTTTATTAATTTATTTATTTATTCTTAAAAACAACTTAGCAGTCCAATCTGAACGAACTACGCACACCTAATTCCTGTCCCTCGGGGCGACGATACGTAGGCAGCCCATATTGGGTTCGGTGATCCTTATTCAAAAATATAAAAAGGGAGAATTTCTATACCTTATTAAAAAAAATTACCTTTTTTTTGTAGAAAATTCGAACATAAGAAAATACCAAAAACATTTTACTTTAATTCCTCTTTAGGATTCAATTTTTCAAAAATTCGAAAAAAAAAGGAAGAAGAAAGATTTTATTTTGCTGTTTTAGAGTTCCTTTTTCTTTTAAGGATTAAGAAAGAGAAAATTCAGAAAAAAACAAGTGGTTGATTACTTTTTGCCGAAACTTCCCGAACTACGCAAAGATCTGATTCATGTACCAGCATGATACGTAGGCAACCCAAGTGGGGTTCGATCGAATTATTTTCAAAAAAGAAAAAATCCAAAAAGAGTAGTGAAAGAGTGGAGAGAAAGGAAAAAAAGAGTAGTGAAAGAAAGGAAAAAGAAAGATGAGTGAACCGAGAGGTATGGAAAGCAAAAAATGAAAGAGAGGAAAGCCAAATTGAGCGAAATGGGGATGATGCCAAAATGACATTGTTACCCTTAGAATCATTCTAGAAATAATAATCGTGGATATGTGACTTGCACGCGGTTCCCTAACTCAATCGTTTTTTATTCATGATGTTTGATTTTAGAAGGTGGTTGGTTTGTGGTTTTAAAACTGGCGACTCATCCTTACAACACAAGGTTGAAAACCAAAAAGGCAATGTCGACCAACGAGGACACTGGGTTGGTTGACGCTAGCTCTCAAACACCGTTGGTTGACCAAAACTCGAGGTTAGCTGAAGAAGTGAGAATATTAAAACAGCACATGGCAAGCATGTATCGGGCTTGGATGACTGGTCAGGCACCACCTCTACCGCCACTTTGCTTCCTTGACATTTCCCCTAATATGCCGACCTCAACCCGAGCTCCACTCACTGTGCCTGGTGATCCATCTAACAGTGGGCCCTTGTTCAAAACCCCTGATGCTCAACCCTATACTCCAGAACTGACTTTAAATGTCTCTAACCCATATGGTTATAACCCTCACCTTGAGCCTCCCGTTAACAGTGAAAAACTTGATAAGACCTTAGATGATGAGGAAATGACTAGAAAGATGAAAAGCTTGGAGCAATCCATAAGATACTTGCAAGGTCAGGAAGGTCATAAGAGTGTTTCATACAAAGACTTGTGCATGTTTCCTAATGTTCACTTGCCCTCTGGTTTTAAGACTCCAAAGTTTGACAACTATGATGGGCATGGTGATCTTGTGGCCCATTTGAAGAGGTATTGCAATCGATTGAGAGGAGCTGGAGGTAAGGACAAAATGCTTATGACCTACTTTAGCGACAACTTAACAGGAATAGCCTCGGATTGGTTCACTGATCAGGACGTCATTAAGTGGCATATTTGGGATGACATTGCTCAAGAGTTTGTGCGACAATTTCAGTATAATATAGACATTGCTCTAGATAAAATGTCCATGACCAAGGTGCAGAAGAAATCTACAGAAAGTTTCAGGGAATTCGCCATTAGGTGGAGAGAGCAGGCTGCTAGAGTAAAGCCTCCAATGGTAGAAGGTGAGGTTGTAGATACTTTTCTCCAAGCCCAAACTGAAGAATACTATCAACACATGCTCCCGGCACTGGGCAAACTGTTTATTGAGGTCATTAAGATGGGGGAAATGATAGAAGATGGAATCAAAACAGGACGTATCATGAGTTTTGCTGACATGAAAGTAAATGCTGAAGTAACTCAAAATGGTTCCGGAAGCCTGAGCGACATGAGGGAAAATGATGATGTAGCCATGATTATACCAGAATCGCGACGAGGTGTGAGGGGTCGATCTCGCTCATATACCCAGCCACAACCTCAAGTTTATTCCCAAACTCCATACACTCAACCTCAACATTAATTCCCTCCACAAGACCCTCAATATTCTATGCCACCTCTCCAATACTTTTCCTGTGGTGCACAACTATATGCTCAACCAAATCCTTACCAACAATGGTGCGCACCAGCTCCACGAGGTTCTTACCCGACCCCACAAGCATACCGACCTCGTACCAGCTCCAATTTTCGACCTAGGCCGGAATACAAAAAAGATAGACAACAGAGAAGGGAGGCATCTGGGAAACCTCTCGGGCTATCAGTCTCAGTTCCAGAAATTGATAAGGATGAATTGGTTAAAGGGACCCAGAACTTGTTTGCTGAAAATAATTTGATTAAAATTGATAATGGTTCAAGTAATGCTTATGTGCCATTTAGTGGCTAAGATGACAGCTTTGCAATTGGGAAGTCGCTCCCCTCCCCACTAGGAAGGAGTCTTGGTAGTTTGTTTTGATGTTCTTTCTGTTATCTGGGTTATTTTAGGGTTGTAATCCAAATTTTCTTTGCTTGTTTTAATTCCAAAACCCTTCTATCATTTTGTTTAATAATAATTAAAAAAAAAGTTTTTGTTTTGTCATTTCCTAGTATATCTTCTTTAGTTTTTCTTTTGTACAGTTCTTTTCAGGCTGATTCTAGTGACATGACATGCTAGCGGATATTTTTCACCAGATCTTGAAGGCCAATTTAATTACACAAGAAATGCACCGAAAGGATTGAAAATGGTAAAGAAAAACATGGGAGGAAATAGTAGAGTACTAAAACATTTTGAGCGTAAGCTGAAGTCTGGCTTGAATGAAATTAAGGCGATCACTTTTGGAATCATGAGAATGGTACTAGTGTATAATAAAATGTTCATCCCAAGTGATTTGAAGTGGGTCAATATCAAGAGAAGTCAAAAAGCAAGTGCCCTCCGATTAACTTGAGTCATCCATTGTAAAGATATACCGTATGATTTTCACTTCTCATTCTCGAATCGCATGCTTTGTACTTGACATTTTAAAGGATTGGTATGACGAAGGCATTTCATTCTGTTATCTGAACATTGTGTCACCCTTTGCTACCCCTTTTGAGCCTTAGTTTTATTTTCTTTCATATCCCTCTTTTGGAATCAAAGTACAGTAAAAAAAAAAAAGATAGAAGAGAAAAAGGAAAAGGTAAAGAGAAAGTCAAATGACGATAAAAGAGTTGAAATAAAAAGAAAAAAAAAAGAAAGGCCAAGCAAAAAAAAAAAAAAAAAAAAGAGAAACACACAAGAAATGAGCTTCATGAACTACGTTAGACCTGATTCTTGTTTCGGCAAGATACGTAGGCAACCCTATTGCAGGGTTCGGTCCAACCAAAGAAAAATTCAAAATTCTCCGTTTCAAAGAAATTGGGGGCAAAAGTTGTTTTTGATTTTTTGAGTCGATTCCAAAAGTTGTAAGTCCCAACCCTTCTATTTTAGTGTTTTCTTTGAGCCTTCATGCGGTCATTTTCTTTCTAACCCTGTCCAAAAGTCACGTTACAACCAAAAGAAAGACCTTTAGATCAATCTTTGAGAATGACAAGTCAAAAATGCTTTGTGTGGTGATTATTATACAAGGAACAATGTCATGTTACTTATGCAAGGAATGAAAATCAAAAGTGAAAAATGAGAGAGTCTTGTCGGTGAAAACCCTCATGGGCACCATAAGGCGATGGTGAGTGAGAGAAAGAACCAAATGACAGAGGCTTGTTGGTGAAAACCCTTCGTGGCATCACTAGCCGAAAGAGGTTCGATGATAGCGATGTAGTTTTTTGAATTTGGAAATCTAAGTGTATGACACGAGTTGAAGGTTAGATTGGTTGAAGAGGTCAGGCCGCTTAATCCAAAATGCATGTCATGATCATTGGAGCCAGCTATCACATTCAGAAAAGTGTCATTTCTTAGTCTTTCCCCAAGAGGGACGTCTCTTATTGAATACTGTTTCTTTTAATTTCTACATCACTTTTTTGCTCTTTCTTTGTTTTTTGAGTCAATCCATGTCAAAACAAGCAAGAAGGGACTTCAAAATCTGCTACCAATTTCTCTAATTGCATAAAGCAAAATTTGGCCAGATCATTAAAGTGACAAGATTCAAGCAAAAGTTATATGCACAACAAGTTTTTTGACGATTGACAGACATTTGGATTCATGGTTAACTCAAAGGTTCGGTGATTGTTGAAATGCGAGTATAATACATTTATTTTGAGGTTTGAGATGTATGAAAAAGGTTATCGAGATAGGTTGAAATCAGAGCTGAATGGGGCAAAGATCCTCAAAGCCAAGGCCACAAACCAACCACCATGTTTTTAAACTCACAAATTTTCTTTGTTTGAAACAGGAATGGGTGTTATCTTCAAATCAGAGGCTTCAGAGCCCGAATATTCGAAGGGCGCATTTCCTCAAATTGCCAACACCAAAGGCAGTGGCACAACATAGGTTTGCAAGCAACAAAAATTAATCAATTTTTCAATTATTTATATTGTAACCCCTAGGAGACGCACTTCTTAGCCGGGGTCTTTCACATTTTGCTGTTAGGAGACGCACTTCCTAATTTGAACCTTTACTCCTAGAAGACGCACTTCCTAGTTAGAGTCTTTCAATTTTAACCCCTAAGAGACACACTTCTTAGTTTGGGTCTTTCAGGTTTTTCTTTTAGGAGACACACTTCCTAAATTGAACCATTACTCCTAGGAGAAGCACTTCCTAGTTAGAATTTTCAGTTTTACCTCTAGGAGACGCACTTCCTAGTTAGAGCGTTTGATTTTACTTACATCATTGAATTATCTTACAAAGAGTTTATGATTTTGCTAACACTCACAAAAATTTTCCTAGTGCAAACTGGGGCAGAAAATTTTGTTCGTGTTGTTTGTCTTTGATGATTTGCAGGACCCGCCTGAAAAATGGGAGCAAGTCAGGACCCGCCTGAAAAATGGGAGCAAGTCAGGACCCGCCTGAAGAATGGGAAGCAAGTAAGGACCCGCCTGAAGAATGGGAAACAAGTCAGGACCCGCCTGAAGAATGGGAAGTAAGTCAGGACCCGCCTGAAGAATGGGGAGAAAGTCAGGACCCGCCTGAAGAATGGGAAGCAAGTCAGGACCCGCCTGAAGAATGGGAAGCAAGCCAGGACCCGCCTGAAGAATGGGAAGAAAGTCAGGACCCGCCTGAAGAATGGGAAGAAAGTCAGGACCCGCCTGAAGAATGGGAAGCAAGTCAGGACCCGCCTGAAGAATGGGAAGCATGTCAGGACCCGCCTGAAGAATGGGAAGATGTCAGGACCCGCCTGAAGAATGGGAAGAAGTCAGGACCCGCCTGAAGAATGGGAAGAAGTCAGGACCCGCCTGAAGAATGGGAAGCAAGTCAGGACCCGCCTGAAGAATGGGAAGAAGTCAGGACCCGCCTGAAGAATGGGAAGGAAGTCAGGACCCGCCTGAAGAATGGGAACAAGTCAGGACCCGCCTGAAGAATGGGAAGAAGTCAGGACCCGCCTGAAGAATGGGAAGCAAGTCAGGACCCGCCTGAAGAATGGGAAGAAGTCAGGACCCGCCTGAAGAATGCGAAGCAAGTCAGGACCCGTCTGAAGAATGGGAAGCAAGTCAGGACCCGCCTGAAGAATAGGAAACAAGTCAGGACCCGCCTGAAGAATGGGAAACAAGTTAGGTGCCGCCTGAAGAATGAGAAGAAAGTTAGGACCCGCCTGAAGAATAGGAGCAAGTCAGGACCCGCCTGAAAAATGGGAGCAAGTCAGGACCCGCCTGAAGAATGGGATGATCAGGAACCCGCCTGGAGAATAAGGCCACCTTTCAATTTCAAGTTCAGGAACCCGCCTGGATAATAGGGACATTTTTCAATTTCAAGTTCAGGAGCCCGCCTGAAGAATAGGGTGTACTTTCAGTTAGAAGTAGCAGAAGCCCGCCTAAATAATAGGGTCAACATTTAACTGCTTTTCAATTTCAAGATCAAGACCCCGCCTGAAGCATGGAGTTTACTTTTAAGTTCAATTCGAGATCGAAGTGTTTATTTCACACTTGGGAAAACATGAAGATTCGGGTCAAGATTCAAGAGAAGCTCCATAGCTAGGATCCTGTGCTTGTATTTTCTTTTTCACTTTTGTCTTTCATTAGATGTAATAATAGGACCGCATACCGAAGCCTCCACAGGACCTTGCTCGACTATTCACCTCAATATGTTTCATCTCCCTTCTTACTTTTGAACTACACGTGGATATGTAGGATGCCCAAAACCAGGGCTCGGTTGCATCATCTTCCTTCTTTACCTTCCTTTTAGAACAACGGTAGGGTCAAACTAGTCTCTTTGTCTACTTGTTTGTTTGAAAACGCTCCGTGTTCCCAATCAAACAGGGGCAGCTGTAGATACATGATTTTTGACCCTCCCCGGGGTGTTTCACCTTCTAGTATCTAAATTTTCCTTTAAATATGGTTTGGAAATTTTATTTGGTTTTATTTTTGTTTATTAGGTCTTATTTGAATATTTGAAAATCACAAAAATAGAGTCACGGTTTAGGATATATGTTTAGTTTCATTTTATTTTTATTAGTACAAAAAGAAAAAAAAATGTCCAAAAATGTGTTATCTATTTTTAGTTTAATTTCCAAGTTAAAAGTTTTAATAAATAAATATAGAGTGAGTACATATTTTAATCTTGCTATTTTAGTTTAGTAGGAATAATATTTTATGTACTCATTTGTTAATCATATGTTATTTCACGCATAGGAATATATAAAAGGAAAAGGGGTGGGGACCACTCAATTTTAAATACCTCACCTACACACATATGCCACATGCACCCTTTATAGATATATGTTTTTTATTAAAATAACAAAAAAAGAACAAAAAACAAATTCGCTTTACATTATAAAATCCATGTGCACCATTCCAAGGCCCATGGACCCAAAAACCTTTTCATCATTTTTCAAACCCTACATATATAAAGACTATACCCTAAACCTAGAAACCTACACAATAACCTATCAGCCGCAGCACACACACACTACACACCTAGAATTCCCTACAGCTAAGCAGCCGCATGCGAGAGACCCCTTACACACAATCATCCTAATAAACCTAGAGACTTCACCTACACATAGAATCAACCGTAGTAGCTAAGAAAAGAAGGAATGAGCTCACTCCATTTTTGGTGTCATCAAACACCATGAAATTCACCTATTTTAGCCATGTAAAAGATCCATAAGCTCACCCTTTTAACTCCAACAGAAACCAGCCCCAAAACAGCCATGTAAAGGTCATTTTCTTTCTCCATTTTAGTCCACCGAACACCGCCATGGATATCAACCATAAACTCACCCAAAACCCCCATAAACCAGCGTTGAAAGTTTTTGTTCGCCTGAGTTTCTTCTATTTTCGAGACACATATTGAGTTTTGTGGTTGAGGTACGGGTTAAGGTTTCCGGTCGTCAAGCTCCGGTGAATATTCTTGTTTTCAAGTTCTGTTGGTGTGCTTTTGTTTTCTATAATCCAAGCTTGGAAACTCTTTATTAACACAGTGGAAGAAGTTTTACTCCATAAAGGTCCAATCTTTTTCCATTTGAATTATTATTTCATCAAATGACTGCTTTTGTT
Organism: Lycium barbarum; assembly: GCF_019175385.1. Lineage (NCBI taxonomy): Eukaryota > Viridiplantae > Streptophyta > Magnoliopsida > Solanales > Solanaceae > Lycium > Lycium barbarum. Next base: position 12,693,147 of record NC_083344.1, on the reverse strand, counting down.
TTTTTTTTCCTTTTCTGTTTGGTATTTTTGTTTTGTGTCTCAGTTACTTGTTAAATTGATATTGAAATACAGGGGTTTAAGCCAATAAGTTGATCGACTTCGTTTCAATTAATTTAGAGCAAATATGGTATTCTAATCATGGTGACGTTGTTGGCTGAAGGTGTTTATTTAAAGTGGGAACCTTTTGCTAAAGGTCCATTTTCTTTTCTTAATGCATCTTCTATTCATGAGTAATTTAATTTCATGCTCTCCGTTAAATTTCCTTAGCCATTTTTTTTTGTTGCTTTTCTTTAGTTTTAAATTACATTGCTATTATTAGTAGAAAATTGTAGTTTCTCGTTTACCCTGTTTTGCGAATGATTGAGCTATTGATAAACCAATATGAAGGAACCGGGTTTGGTGACACAGTAAGAACTAAAACAATTAATCACGGCTCACGGTTTTCGGCCTTGGTATAAAAAAAAGCGGAAAAATCAATTGTAAGGGAGCGAGATGGGTGACGAATTTATTCAAAACCCATTGTCGAAAGAGTGGAAATAAATAATAACCGGTTAATAAAGAAAAGTCTCGAATTTTAGAGACAAATAATTGCCTTTAACGCTAGATGAGCTTCAGGCACGATTCAAGACGTTTGTTTCGATTAAGAATGCGGTTACGCATCTTATTTTGAGGCGTTTAAACAACTCAAGGATGCGGTTACACACCTTGGACAATCTCATTTTAATAACCAATCTTTGTTTCGATTAAGAATATGGTTACACATCTTATTTTGAGACGCTTAAAAGGTCCGGAATGCGGTTACGCATCCGAGTTAAGGCTAATAAAAGTTCAACAATAAAAGTACGAGCAAATCAAGGCTCAGATACATAATATATCCAAAATTAATTTAAGCTAAGTATAAGTCGATAAAGCGATCGTGCTAGAACCACGGGACTCGGGGAATGCCTAACACCTTCTCCCCAGTCAACAGAATTCCTTACCTGGTCTTCTGTTTTCGCAGACCATAATAAAGGAGTCATTTCCTTTTGATTAGGGATTCATAAGGTGGCTTGGAACACCAAAACTCAATTCCAAGTGGTGACTCTGTAAAATAACTAATCCCTACTCAAAACCGTCACTTCAATTGGAAAAACCCTTTAATAATAAAAACCTACGTACCTGCGCGTTTATAGCGCGGGGGTGCAAAAAAGGGGTGTGACAGCAACAAGTTTGTGATCTGTTGCAACAGATGAGCTAGTTGTTGCAACAAATCTTTCAATTGTTGAAGAAATTGTAACAACTAACCCATCTGTTGCAACAAGTTTGTAATTTGTTGCAACAGATGGGTTAGTTGTTGCAACAAGTTAATAATATGTTGCAACAAGTGCATTATCTGTTGTAACGGATGAGTAACCTGTTTAAAAGCTTCACATTTAGTAAACAACAAGTATCATTAGTTTTCGTTGTTTACACCTAAATATGGGTGAATCAAGTAGTTCTCATCAAATTACACCAACGATCACTCGATTTGGGAAGTATACGCTTAGTTGATCATATGTCCTGACTCAGAATACCATCAAATTTGTTAGGAACATTTAGTAAACAATAAGCATCATTGGGTTTCGTTGTTTACACCTAAATGTGGGTGAATCAAGTAGTTCTCATCAAATTACACCAACGATCGCTCGATTTGGGAAGTATACGCTTAGTTGATCATATGTCCTGACTCAGAATACCATCAAATTTGTTAGGAACATTTAGTAAACAATAAGCATCATTGGGTTTCGTTGTTTACACCTAAATGTGGGTGAATCAAGTAGTTCTCATCAAATTACACCAACGATCGCTCGATTTGGGAAGTATACGCTTAGTTGATCATATGTCCTAACTCAGAATACCATCAAATTGGTTAGGAACATTTAGTAAACAATAAATATCATTGGTTTTCGTTGTTTACACCTAAATATGGGTGAATCAAGTAGTTCTCATCAAATTACACCAACGATCGCTCGATTTGGGAAGTATATGCTTAGAATTTCCTATCAAATCAATGAAATTACCGTCTAATCCATTAAAGATGTTAGTAGATAAATATATTGATCACTAAATATCATTAAATCCCTTTGTTTAACACTAAATATCATTGGTTCCCTCTGTTAATAACTAAACATATGTGACTTATATCCTAGTTGTTGCAGCAATTTTATGATCTGTTGCAGCAATTACATAATCTGCTGTAGCAATTACATAATATGTTGCAGCAATTACATAATCTACTGCAACAAGTACACAATCTGTTGCAACAATTGCATAATCTGTTGCAACAGTTGTTTAACCTGTTGCAACAAGTACATAATCTGTTGCAGCAGGTAACATAGCTGTTGAACAAGTCATATCACTTGTTGGATGAAACAACTCATTCTATTTGTTGGATGAAACAAGTTAAGGACTTTCTGCAACAACTCATTCCATTTGTTGTAAAAACTCAAAACACTATAGGAACTTCCAAAGTCTCCATAGTATGCAATTATGTAATTCTCCACCCTGTAATATGGAGATGAGTAGTCATAAATCCGCCTTCCAAAGTCTTCATCATATTGGACTCGGAGCGCTGCCATAGCATGTGGGCAAGGTATTTTGTCCAGTTCAAAAACTCTACAAGTACAAGATCTTCTTTGCAGATCGACTGTTGCAACTGAACCGTGGCCAATGACGCTGAACTTGTAGTTGGCAATTTGATGGGCCAATAACTTATTACCCAAATTAACAAATTTTGATATTTTTTTTTCCATTAAGGGAACAAAGATGGTTGGTGAGTCGATGAACTCCTTACGCCTCTCATGAAATTTCTTAGTAAACCTCCTGTTTATGGAATCAAATAGAGCAGTAATGGGAAATTCTCTTTCAACATTGAACATTGAGTTCACCAACTCAGCAGCGTTTGTCGTCATAAAATCATACCTGACAAAACAAACATATTAGTGTTAGAACATGTGGCTGAGGCTCAGCTGTGCCAAAAATCACAACAAGTACAATATCTGCCGCAACAAGTTACCTATTAGTTGTAGCAGATACGTTACTTGTTGGAAACGGAAATGTGAAAATACCTATTTCCGAGGCAGAATGCCCTGCTCCATCTGTGGAATCCAGCACGTTAAAGATGTTCGGCGGCCCCAGGAACCAAATCTTTGATTTGATTGAAATGGTCATTGAAGACATCAATATTGTACGCTTTTGCTGCTTTATAAAATTGAGATACGACCGCCCCATTGTGAAAGGTGGTTCTCAGATTTTTCCCTAGGTGCCTCATGCAAAAACCATAATGACATGTAGGGAAGACAATTGAAACCGCTTTTTTGATACTTGGATGTCTATCAAAAATTATGCACAACTCAGGGGTATCCTCTATATAGCTTCTCATTTGTTCAAAAAAATATTTGTACGAAGCATCACACTCCTTGTCCACTACACAAAATGCCACTGGAAAAATATGATTCTCCGCATCTTGTGCAACTGCTAACAACAACACTCCTTCGTACTTGCTCTTCAAGAATGTCCCATCGACAGTTATGACTTTTTTCATTTGCGCAAAACCAAGCATCCAAGCCTTATAGGCTACAAAAAGTACTTGAACTTCCCATTTTCATCAACCTTCAATGCCGTCTTACTTCCTGGATTTGCAAAACGAAGCATATAATGGTACGCATCAAGAACCGCATACCCGTGCTCATGTGTCCCCCTTATCAAAGCCTTTGCAATCTCTATGCCCTTCCAGACCTTCCAATAACTTACCTTACAACCCAAATCTGTACGGATTGATTGACTCATATCTTCTGTAGATGGGGCTCTACCGTAAGGAAACTTATCTTTGAAGTATTCACTAATGACTTTCGCAGTAGCGTGTGGATTATGGCTCGTAATGTGCTCAGAACCACATGTGTGATGCTTTATGTAAGTTCTGATACAAAATCTGTCATAACTTAAAAACTTCACAGCCCTCAACCACCACTTGCACTCCGGATGTACACATCTAAAGCAATACACAGTACGCGAATTAATCACCTTCTTGATTCTAAAATCTTTCTTCAAGCAAGCAAGTTTCAACCAAGTGGCTAGTTCTTCCTTGTTCTTGAATGACATTCCTTTATAAAAACCTGTTTCATCATCTTGAACATGGCTAGACTGTATTCATTGTGTAGTGCCTAATGTATTGCTCGCAACTTCGGGTACAGGAATCGGGTCAGCCCCACTTCCATTATCTGGGATATCCACATCTACCCCATCTAATTCATCATTTAACACATCTTGTTAGTCTTGAGATAAATTGTGGTTCTCTACCGGGCTTCCAACAACGTATACCCTTAAAATGGGCCTAGCTACATCATTCAAATAAGCACGCAAACGAACCTGATCAGTTATCTTAAATGGCAAGACCCTCTGATTTTCAAAAAAGCTGTGCATGTAAGTGATGGCAAGATCTTTTGGTTCACAAGTTAATTCGCAATAGGTGATGATTAAGTTCACAAAATCATCGAACATAACATCTCTGTGGACAGTCATCGCTATCATCTCTAATGTGTCACTACCCTTCCATCGCCAAATATATCAATTGTTCTTCTCAATCCATTCACCATGGCAATCAACCCCTATTGTTATTGAGTCCCCCATTAGTGGTGTTCGAGGTAGCTGAAGATATTTTGTTTAACAAAAAATTGGTCATGAGAGTACATACCAATCTATAACAAAATGAAACAGCTGCAGCAGTTGTTCAGACAGATTATTGACTTGTTGGAATAAGTGGACTACTTGTTGCAACAAGTCACTAATCTGTTGGAGTCAGCTTCAGTTTTTTTGGGGTAATGTTTCAGACTGTTGAAGACGTCCAACAGATTATTGAGTTGTTGCAACAAGTGTATTACTTGTTGCAACAAGTAGTACACTTGTTGCAGCAAGTCAATAATCTGTTGGAAGCAGCTTCAGTTTTTTGGGTTCTGTTTCAGACAAAAACTGAAGCTGACTCTAACAGATAGTTGAGTTGTTGCAACAAGTGGAACACCTGTTGCAACAACTATACAACTTGTTGTAGCAAGTCAATAATCTGTTGGAAGTAGCTTCAGTTTTTTAGGTTACGTTTCAGACAAAAATTGAAGCTGACTCCAACAGATAGTTGAGTTGTTGCAACAAGTGAAACACCTGTTGCAACAACTATACAACTTGTTGCAGCAAGTCAATAATCTGTTGGAAACGGCTTCAGTTTTTTGGGTTCTGTTTCAGACAAAAACTGAAGCTGACTCCAACAGATCGTTGAGTTGTTGCAACAAGTGGAATACCTGTTGCAACAACTCACTCAGTTGTTATAGGTTATTTATTTAACAATTACAACAACTTCATAATCCGTTGTAGAAGTTGCAACAACCACATTATATGTTGCAACAACTATTATAGCTACTGTAAGTTGTTGGAAAATCAGTAGATTTATACCCAGGTGAAAAATTGAAATAAAACAGCATTGTTGTACTTACCAAGTGAGTGGAAAACACTTATGAAGTAATTGCCAGTGCTACACCAACAAAATCCAGTCAAAAAATTGCAAAATCGGGTGGTCACATTTTTTTCTTTCTTGAGCAACAATGGCGGAAGAAGAAGAAGAAAGAAGAACAATGGAATGAGTTATGAAGTAATTCCCAGTGCTACACAAATGAAATCCTGTCAAAAAATTGCAAAATCAGGTGGTCTTGTTTTTTTCTTTCTTGAGCGAAATCCAGACAAGACGAAGAAGAAGAAACGAGCAGCAGAATAAGAAGAAGAAGCAAGAAGAAGAAGAAACGAAGCAAAAAAGAAGAGCCACAAATGGTGGAAACGGCGCAGGCAAACAGAAAATTTGGCGCGTTTTTTGGCTCTGTAGGGTTTATATGGGTTGGGTCAAAGTGTTAAAAATAAAACTTGGGGGCAAAGTGTAAAAAATAAAGCTTGGGGTCAAAGTGTTAGTAATATAACTTTGGGGTGAGTCAAAACTCTCTAATCACTAATCCAAAGTTTATCACCTCTACTCAATTAAAAAAACTAGAGTTACCCCAACTCAATTTTAAAACCTATTTGTCACCTATAATTAAAAGGCCTAACTGAGTTGCTGTTACACAGTTCAGCTATGACTAATCTCAACAAGCCGGGAATTCACTTATATGAACAAGGTTTTTGCAAACCACACCTTCAAAAGATGAAGCATAAATTAGAGATGCAAAGGAGAGAAAGATGTGTATCACAATCTATTCCAATGAATTGCACCTTTAGCACTTTCCTTTTGGATTAGAAATTACAGTTTTGGCCCTATAACAATACTTACTGATCAATTCTAGAATCAAGTGATGACTAGCGGTGAGACACATCAAAATTACCATGGAGCACAAAATTCAACCAAAACATCCTTTCATCTGGATATAGTAGCAAAGCACTCGAGGGGATTGAGGAAATCTCGATATTAATCCCTAAAAGTAGAAGAACAAGAACGTCAGAATTACCTATTTGATATCATCCAGTAAGTCCGCATATAATTCAGTTCACCACAAGTTCCTACTCATCGTTGGCAAATAAATTTGAGAAAAAAAGAATCAAAACATCCTAATAGATAAACACAAGTTTGGTAGAATCGACGAACCCACTAATATAATTAACTAAACTTCAAGTTGAGGTCACCTAAACTTAGCACAAGTGAAAATGAGTACAGAGCATAGCACACGCTTCCCTTCTATGATTAAGCAAAGTTATACTGTGTCCAACTTCAAGTTGAGGTCATGTTACACTTAGAACAAGTGCAAATGAGAAAGATTGAAAATATTACTCCGTTATTTAATGTCACCGCAAAGAAAGGAAAAATCAGAATTCTTTTAGAAACTGAAATGTAAAATAAGTCTTCTTCAACTTACATAGTAATGATAGTGAGGGAAATGAAAATACATCCCAATATCACAAGGTATACATTTTTTTTCTTTTTCTTAATGCATACATACAGTGAGTACAGATCATACCACAAGCTTCCCTTCTATGATTATGCAAAGTTCTAAGTATGCAATATAACACAGTGTTGAAATATAAGATCAGACATAGAACCCTTTTTTCGGCAAATTCTTGCAATAACATGCAGAGATTACATAAAATCCATATTCTAAAATTAGAAACAAACAATTACAGTAGAGACTTGCAAACAGGTTTCAAAAGAATCCGCTCCCTCCATCTTCTAAGTTAGTTGGAAATGGCGATATGGAGCAAACCGTCTCTGAATTCTAACGAAAATTAGTCAAAGGGACAATGAAGTTATCTTTGACAATTATATTGAAATGAAAAATGCAAATTCCCAATAAAGCATCCAGTACTGTCGGATCATACATAAACCTCTAGAAATATATTCTAAAATAATTCGAATATTGTGTTGACCATCCAGATATAGTATATCCTATCAGTTTTGAACATGTTCTGTTTCAATTTCAGGAAGATCACAAATATTCATACTTTAGGGGACGAGGGACAAAAGAATGGGTTGAACTTGTCAGAAAGATTGTTTCCATAACATTTTCTAAGTTACCGGCATAAAATGATAGAAAATGATATTACATGAGGATTGAGGACAACTAAATAACACAGAAAATCATATTCCTTAGTACATGAGATAACTAAATAACAAAAGATCATATTCCTAGACTTATAACATGTAGACATAAGGGAACACACATTATTACTCATATTAAGAGTGCAATGACATACGATATCCAAGATAAATAAGAGTGGAAAAACAATCAAAATATCAAAAGTGATTCACCTCCTCCGTAGGCCTGCCTGGAAATCTCAAACGATGTTCTAATTGCCATTTTTTCAACTTCTGCAATTGCATTGGATGCCATGTCTCATGCAGGGATGAAAGGAAATTGTATCATAGCCGAATAAACCAAGCGAAAGAAACATTTACTTCTTATTTTCCGTGTGAAGCTCTGGTATCATGTCAAGGACGGAAGGGTTCTCCCTTATAACGTTTACCAGTAACTCAGCTGTAGTTGCATTAAATGAGAAGCCCCTTCCGGCCATTTCTTTCACGAAAGTTGCCATTTCACTAATTTTGCTGCACCTCAGAAATCCTCGCACAATAACATTGTAAGTGACATCATTTGGAAAATAACCGTTTTCCTCCATTTTTCTTTTTTATCATTAGCTTCATCTAACAACCCTTCTAGACAAAATCCATTTATAATTGAATTGTATGTTCTTGCATTCGGAAGCAATCCAATTAGAGAAAGCTTCTCAAAAATAGCATGAGCTTTGTCAAGTTTACCATTATTGGACAATCCATTAATGACAACATTGTAAAATTCAATACTAGTATACTCTATCTTTCCTTCTAACTTATTAAAGAGCGACATAGCTTCTTCAACAAGTCCATACTTAAAATAACCATTGAGCAAAGTGCAATGAGTGTACAAATTAGGCACTGGCCTCGTAGATAGCATATCATCAAAGAACTTTTTTGCATTGCTAATTCTTCCAACTTCAAACAGACCTTTCAAGAGAGTATTGTAGGTAATAATATCAGGCTTCGATCCCCTATGAGAAATTTCACCGAACAATTTCATGGCCTCATCCACTTTTTTTTCCTTACAGTATCCATTTATTAGTATGTTATAGGTAAAATTGTTGGGCTCAATGGACTTATCTATCATGAAATTAAAAACTCTCCTAGCTCTATCCAGTTGACCACGCAAACAATATCCATCCATTACAGCACTGTAGGTGAACACATTAGGCTCTATACCTTTTTCGATCATGTGTCTCATTACTTCCTCGGCATCTTTGACTTTTCCTTCTTTGCATAGTCCATCTATCACCATGGTGAAGGTGTGCACATTGGGATAAATATTAAGGTTCACCATCTCATAGAACAAAGGCCTAACCTTATCCCACTGGCCAAACTTACACAAACCATCAATTAAAGAATTATATGTGATTATGTCTGGACGAATGCCTTTCTGCTTAATCTCGTTCAAAAGATTCATAGCAGCATCTAAGTTTCCATCTTTGCAAAGCGCATCTATAACTATGCTGTAGTGCTTTATGTCGGGCTTAGTGTTCCCTTGTTCCATTAACCGGAGCAAACTAAAAGTTCTTTGAGTATGGCCCCTTTTGCTGAGCCCATTCATGACAATTGCATACATGACTTCGTCGGGCTCACATATCTTCTCTCTCACCAATTTTTTGAACAATTCAACGGCATCTTTGACCTTATTTTCAGCAAAGATTCCCCTTATAAGAGTGTTAAAGGTGACAACATCAAACGGAATGCCATTCTTCAAGTAAATGGGTAACACCGAAAATGCACAGTCAGTACGATGCATCAGGCAATAACTGTTAATCACGATATTCAAGATGAAATCATTAATAGGGATATCAAATTTCTGTATTTCTCGAAAAAGAGAAACAACAGAAGGGTAATGCTTCATATTTAGTATAGTCTTAAATAATTTACGGAAGACGGGAACAGAAGGAAGAGGCTTCATTCTAACCATTTGATGGAAGAGACTTACACCATCATCCAAAATGACTTAGAGAAATTTTGTTCATCTTCAACGAAAGGCTAACGAATATCTCTGTGCCCTAATTTTGCAGAAAACTTGTTTCGATGACTGATGAGTGTCTCTCCCAACTTTACTAATACTCCCCAAGTCCTATTTGAAGGGGAACAATAGAAAAGCAAATTAAAATGAAAAAACAGGTTTTTATTATAAATACACTTATAGTAATTTTTTTGAATAGCTTACATGCTCGAAATGAGAAAATCTCTTATTATTAAATTATTTGTTGTCATTTTCTGTACAAGGGTTCTCAAAGATATATTTTTACAAAAATGTTTATTCTCTTTTTTAATTAAAGATATGATTAAACTTTTAATAAAAATATTTAGAGCCTGTTTGGATGGGCTTATGTCTATAAGCTGTAAACAACTTATAAGCTAAAAAGAATAAATTTGGTAGTCTAACTTATTTTTTTTGGCTTATAAGCTGCTTTAGATAAGCTAAGTCAAATGGGTCCAATTATTGTTTTGAGCTTATTTTAAGCACAAAATGACTTTAAGCTGGCCAGCCAAACATTCAAAAAAGCTGAAAACAGCTTATAAGCAACTTATAAGCCAATCCAAACGGGCTCTTATTCTCCTCCTTAAATTTCATCTAATATTTAAGGACCCTTGGCCATTGGAAATTATTCATTTTTTTCTGGATTTTTTTTTTTAAACTAGTGTTCGGTCATGAAAATTCCAAATACAACTATTAGGAATTTGAAAAGCAACCAAAACTTTGTTTTCACTATTTTCACTTTCTGTTTTTGACCCTTCGATTGGATCATCCACAGCGAAAATAATACTCGAAAAGGGACTATGAGTCGCCTTCTTTGAGCAATTCTATTTTTTAGAGAATTTTTTTTCAAATTTACCGTAAAGTTTTTATTTTTATAAATTTAACCCCGTTTATTCTAGTATTGGTAGTGTTTACAACTATTTGTTTTAGTTCTTGTTAGGTTTTGTATGGGTACAAGTGCAAGGTGGGGATAATCCGCATAACAGTGTCACTTTTTCTAGCTTCACACATTCAACAAATGTGCTCAAACCTTATGAATGGCGATAGATTACTGGTAATTTATTGCATTTGTTGATAAAAGAATTTATTTTCTTCCAATAAAAACTTATCTGCACCGGGTGTTTACACTCAACAAGTAAATGAATGACACTTGTCATATTATTTAATTATAAATATTAATATTTAACCATAGTTAACCAATTATTTTACAGATGATCTTAATTAATAATATAAAATATTCTCATGCTATTTCGATTATCTTCCAAACAATAAGTAGATTGACTGTAATTTCTTAGTACTTTTATGCCGGTAATTAACCACATCTCAAAGGCTATAACTATTTTTATTTTTCATTAGCAGTATGATCATGAAAATATCAGTCCATTCTTAGATTAGTTAGTTTTACAAACTCATCATCATATTCATTTATTATACTTCTATTCACCTCCAATATCTTAATCAACATCACTTAGTTAAGACTATGGATGTGATAGATGATACAATAACCAGAAATCTGCAATAACAAAAAAAGATTTTGATAATGAAAAAACAGGACGTTGGTCTAGATATTTGCAATAACCAGAAATTTGCCAGCAAATAAGATTTTGGTAACAAGAAATGTGTATTAACAAAGACTGTTGTGATGTTCCGTTATTAAGTTTGCTTTCTTTTTTAATTTTTTCTTTGTTAAAAAAAGAATCTAGCTTAGTTTATTATCTATGGTTAACTTAACTGAGATGGGTGTAAACACCCGGTGCGTGTAAGTTTTTGTCATTCCCTCTTCTTCAAAGGAGCTTTGGTTCTTTTTTTTTTTTTTTGGTCGGGTGGGGGGTTGACAGGTCAGGGAAGGGATTGTAGTATCTGAATTTGAAGTTTCATTTTGCTGAAAGTTGTTTTCACTAATATATCAATTGTTTTGACGTAATTGTGTAATCGCTTATTTGATTCAACCAACTGGTTATGTTTATTAATTGTTTTGGGCAGTTTTGCTAGTTTTTAGAAATTGAGGGTATAAATCATATTTCATATATTTTAGAAAAAATACATTCAAACAACCAAATATTATTTACAAAAACTATAACCAAACACAACTCCACTCCGACTCCAATTTCAAAAATTCCAAATAAAGTGAACTTGCTTTTTGTTTCTATGGCCAAACGTCTACTTAGTTCATAGGATATTTCAATTAGTAATTTAGCCTGTTTCCGGTCACTCTATTTTAATATATTTAGTAGAAGATATTCTTCATGTTTTATAATGCTAGACTAGACACTTAATGTCGTTGTGTAATAAAAATATTATTAAAAGTAATACTTGTGATGGGTTGTGTGATTCTAAGACAAGGAATGCATCTGCTACTGAATTATATTATAGAAGGTTACTGTAGTTATCCTCTTTTTTTTTTTTTTTTCCTGGTACTTAGGAATTTTATTACAAAGTCGGATAATTACAGCTCAAAAAAAGAAAAGAAAAAAAAAAAAAAAAAAGAAACCAGGACTGCTGGACATAGTCCCAGCACCCTTATCAGCTTCCCTACACATTAAACACAACTTGTAACTAGCTAGAATACAAATTATAATAGATGAAAGGACACTAGTTAGTTTTGATCTAGTACATGCTCTGAAATATACATCTTGAATCACACTCCTAACTATTGCAGCAACAGGTCCTCTTTTCCCTTGGAAATCAGCTTGATTCCTCTCTTATCATATCTTATAAAATGCACCCAGCCATGATCATGCGATACAGGACACAAATGGCTCTTTGTAGTATGCTTCCATCCATGAGCATTCAACCGACCATCCCAGCTTTGCCTACTAATACCTTGCCATCTTAACAGTTTGCACCAAACTTCAGATGCTACAGGATATGTGAAAAATAGATGGTCCTTAATTTCATCAACACCACTACACAATTGGCAATATAGGATCAACGGCTAAGCCCCATTTGATTAGTCTTTTTTTTGTATACAGATTGCCATTGGCTACCAGATAGACTATAAACACCCATTTAGAAGGGGCAGGATTACTACATATTAACTTCCTCCAGTTCGCCTTAGGCAATGACCCCATGGGTTTCAAGTACATTTTCCTGACTGAGAACTCTTTAGTCTTCAGTTCTTCAGTAACATTCAACCCAACAACTTCCATATAAGTTGCAGCTTTCAACACCTTTTTGATTATCCACCATGGTACCACACATTATCCCATCTTTTATGTAGTAGAGATGCACCCACCTCATCCACAACTTATCTTTCTTATAAAAAGATTCCAAAGTAGTTTGCACAAGGCAGCCTTATTCCAAAGCTCAATGTTAAGTAAGTTCAAACCACCTGCACTTACTGTTAAACGTAATCTTTCCCAAGCTACTAAAGCTTTTTCTGGACAATCTCACATTACCTGTTCATTAAAAAGATTCTATAAATCCTCACAATTTGCTCCTCCACTTTCTTAGGTAGGAGGAATATTTGAGACCGATAAGTTTGAATAGAGAATAGCGCACTCTTCAAAAATTGCACTCTGCCAGCATATGACAGCATTTTAGCTGTCCAAGAGGTGACCTACGCAGCATTCTGTCAAGTAAAGATCGACATTGCACCAAGGATTCTTTTGGTACTTAGAGACACCTAAGTACCTAAAGGGAAGCATACCTTTGGTCATACCCAACAACTCAATAATCTGATACCTGCATTAACTCCTCCAAAATAAATGGAGGACTTCTCAAATAGGCCTGAAGTCCTGAGGCACTGAAAAACTTATGGAAGTAAGCAAACAACCTAAGCACAGAGATCAAGTTCCCTCTACAAAAAAACAGTTGATCATCAGCAAAAACCAAGCTGGATGATCAATAACTTAGCACAATTATCCTCTTTTTATACATCACAATTATAAGACGTTCATATTTTCTGGTGATCATCTCTCGCCAAACAATGTTAAATTTTCTTTCATGAGTTTAGTTTCTCTTATGAGATATTGATTGGAAGTGTTTACTCACATTATTTAACTCCAAACCTTACTAGCAAGCCTTTCTTATTAAAATTCATTTGTTTTAATGGCTTGATATGTCTTCTTCACTAAGAATTTCCCGTCGGAGCTTTGATTTGGCTAGAGAAGAAGTCAATTTTTGAACCCCTTTTACCAATCCACTATAATATTCCTCACGTCAAGGGAAGTGTAATTTTCAACAAAAGGGAGCAGTTAAACGCACTTCCCTCTACCTAAGTCCGCCCCAACATATACATGGTGATGATGTGTTGCTACTATATGTGATTGAAAGTTGATAAAAAAACGAAGCTATATGTTTGAAGCTTTCTTGGGGAAACCTGTGCAGTATTGATCTAAGCTTACAACACGACACGATATTAAGAGTGTCTTCAGGTTGGCTTAGCCTAATAGTTGTACCTGACGTATTGAAGGATGGGCCTATAAGTCTTAAATCCTTATTTTACTTTTAGAAAATTCTTGGTTAAAGTGTACACTTCTCCTTGCAGAAAAAAATGTAGGTTCTTGTTCTTGCATTCTATTGCTATGAGAATAAGAAATATAGTCACACAGATACAGACCCACTTCTCAAGACTTACTCTAGGAGAAAATATCGACATATAGATAAAGAATTATAGAGTCTTGATGAAGTGTGACTTCTGCAGTTTTTAGTGTACACTTGGACCAACTGCTTCCTGGAACTGCTCCAGCAGTTTACTATTCCTAGTTTATAGTTATCTGATGTTAATCTTATCCTATTGTATTATCTATAAATATGTAATTAGGACTAGTTAGTTGGATATGAAATTTCAGATTTAAAACTACTATATTCTGGAGTCTTGTCCTCTCCATACGGACATCTTTATTGGTGTAATTGTGTTTAAGATTCTTGCACGATCTATTACCAATAAATCGCAGTTTCTTATTCTAGTTCTTGTATTCTCTATTCTCTAGTTACTATCACACACCCACAAAAGGATATTGAAATATGTTCACCTTTTTTGCTGGAAACTTGGTAATCATGTAGTCTAAGCACAAATTAGTAACCAAGAGGTGATAAATACATAATTAGTAACTTAATCCAATGCAGCATTTCATTTTCCAGGTAAGTTAGCAGCTTCTTTCTGATCCCATCCTCTGAGTATTTCTGGTTCTTGCAGATAATAGGTAAACTCAACCTATTGGGAAAAACGATTAATAAGCCTTCAACAGGATAAGAAAATTGAGAGAATTGACGAAGCTGAATCGATAAACCCATTGAAGAATAGATGCAGCAAGTCATAAGAACACAGTTAATTTTGCAAAAAATATTGTGAAAGTTTAAAATGGGAGAAGGGGGTCTTCATACTGCATAGGACTAGTAAATCTACAATGACTAAGATGGGAAAAAGAATGAAAAAACATAAAAGAAAAGATGAAGAAGGCGTGGCCAACAATTAAATTATATGATGAATCATTTTCATGGTTGATCAAGAAGTTGCAAAAAGGAAATACTAGTTACAAAAACACTCTAAAAGATCCAAAAATAATGAAATATTTGTGAAATACCAAGCTTTTGACAGACTTCGATCAACTCCAAAGAACGATGAAAGTATGATGAAAAACTTTAGCCAAATGAGCAAGACTGTAAGCGTGTTCACCTGTCCACCCCAGTCATAAAGCTACTATCCTTAATAATAACACATATACTAACAAGTAATGGTAGTTTCTATGCCACTTGGTAACTATAATGCAATTCTTTAAGACAATTACTGAAAACTGCTACTCAAAATCTATGGCTATAAAATAGAAGAACAATACATTTATTTTCGTACCATTAAAGATGCCCTGGACAATTTGGTTCATCTGCAGTATATCGTTAAGTCAAATATTGATTCTCTAGTTTGGACCACACTATTCCGGTGAATTGCACCATTAGCACCAGGACCAGCTAAATAGAACTTACTGATCAATTCCAAAATCAAGTGACTGGGCTTGCTGTGAGACACTTTAAATTACCATGGAGCGTGAAATTCAACCAAGACATCATCTGCTCATCTAGCACAATTTTCTCAAAATTATCTGGAGGACTTCTTCAAGGACTAGGTGGACTCCCACATCTAAACCTTCAAAAACACCGCGTCCCAACCAAAGTTGCAACGTATTTAAGCTAATCTTTCAGAACTATAGTTTGAAGCAAATACACTGAAAAAAGGCTAGAGGCCTCAGAAATGAAGCAGAAAATAGGACATGCTATCAGCTGCATATCTTTCAGAACTATAGTTTCTTGTTGGGCCGCAATGAGCTTGTTTTGTAAACCCAGATATATACAAATTTGACATCATGTCACAAAATGTCTCGCAAGTCTAACTACAGATTTAGCTACTAGAATCGCTTTTGACACAAAGCACATCATGTTACTGCACATTACTTTTTAAGTTTACCTCTCTGTCATAATCCCCTATAAAAAGCACGGGATTTTCCTTCTGGGTCGAGCTCATCGCACGGAGCTTGCCTAGTGCGGGTATCTCTTCTGTGTGGTTTGCGTGCTATTGCACAGAAGCGGGATTTACCCTGTGCGCACCCGAAGGGTAGCGGCTGCGGGTTCCCTTGTCATTAAAAAACAAAAGTACAAATTACTTTTATCATGTCAGAAAGTACTTTTGCTTAGCTTCTCGAGTGGAAGCAAACAAAGAAAAGGGGATAGAACTTTGAGAAATGAAGCAGAAAAATAGCACCTGTCATCAGTTGCATCACTTTCAGAACTTCAGTTTCTGGTGTAACCATGATGAGCTTGTTCTACAAATTTGACATCAATAAACTAAGTTTGCAGTTTAACTGCAGATCCAGCTAGTAGAATAGCTTTAGAAAAGATACTAGCTTTAGAAAAGAAGTAAATTTCAGTGATTAGGAACGAAGTTATACGGGACAAGGTGGGAGTGGCATCAGTTGCAGACAAGATGAGGGAAGTGAGGCTGAGGTGGCTCGGACATGTGAAAAAGAGGTGAGAGGATGCGCCAGTAAGGAGGTGCGAGAGGTTGGCTGTAGCAGGAGTTAGGAGAGGTAGAGGTAGGCCGAAAAAGAACTGGGGGAGGTGATTAGACAAGACATGGCACAACTTCAGCTAACTGAGGGCATGACCTTAGATAGGAAGATGTTAAGGTCGAGGATTAGGGTAGAAGGTTAGGTAGCTAAGTGTTGTCGCCTTCTGTTTGGGGAGAGAGGGGGCGAGTCTCCTCCTCTCCTCTTTTCCTTTTAGAGGTAATCTCACGTAATTTCTTATTCCTTGATGTGTATTACTATTTGTTGTCACATTTGTTTTGTATCTTGCTATTTTGTTGTCTCTTTTTTTACATTCTTGCGGCAAGTACTTTTCTTATGAGTCGAGGGTCTACTGGAAACAACCTCTCTACCTTACAAAGGTGGGTAAGGTCTGCGTACATCCTACCATCTCCAGACTCCACTTGTGAGATCACACTGCGTTTGTTGTTGTTGTATATTCTTTTTATAAAGAGAATAGGCTTTTAACTTTGTTGTCATTAATGATTTTCCTGAGATAATCACTGAGAAAGAGAGAGAGCGAGGAAGGAGGAGGAAAAAAGAAAGAGAGGTACAAAAATCATTTGGAAGTATATTTGCATCTAACTATGATCAACTATTTCTGTAGAGATCTAATAAATCATCTTGCAAATGCCTGACAATTGTCCGTGTATATATTTCCCAGAGCACAAATATAGTCTTTTTGATGACGAGGGAAACTGCAGTCGCTGCCTTTGGGGTGCGCACAAGGTAAACCCCGCTCCTGTGCAATAGCCCGCAAACCACACAGGAGAGATAACCCGCACTAGGCAAGCCCCGTGCGACGAGCTCGACCCAGAACACAAATCCCCTGCTGTCGTAGGCAGGGGGTTTCGAACCTGAGACCTCCATTAAGTCCCATGCTCAACCAACTGAGCCACCCTTGCGGGTACAAATACAGAGTCTTGTAAAAAAGATAATACAGAAACTCAAGGAATCATGACATTGCCACTGAATACCAGTAAATTTTTTTTTAATTTTTTTTTTTGAAACAGTTAACATTCTATTATAGACAAAGCTACACCAAAGGTGTACTTCAGTAATACTTACAAGTAGTGGTTACAAAGGCAAAACCTACCACCTAGGACCTTCACAGACAATCTAAAACAGTGACAATGTCCTCAACCTCTTGAGGACAGTGTTTTGGACGGCGGGCGGCGACAAAAGGCGACAAGGGCCTGCCTCGCCTTAAGGCGAGGCGAGGGGCGAGGCCTCGCCTTTTTGAAGTGCGGCGCCAATAAATACCAAAAAATTAAAATATTTAATTGCATATGTAAATACTCAAACCATATTAGCAAATATTTCAGTTCAAAAATTAAAAGTAGATAGTAGATACTAAAAGTCTAGAACTTGAATGACTCAATAATTCATAAGTGATAAGACAAGCAATACTAAAATTCAAGCAATAGTGCAATACTAAAAGTCTATTCAAATTCAAGATCTTCAATAGGAAAAAGAGGAGAAAATAGAAAAAGAAAAAAACAGAGGAGAAAAAACAGGGACGCGTACAGAAAAAGAAGAAGAGAGTACAAGAAGGAAAAAAAATGCAGAAGTCGCCGGAAATAGAGGAGTCGCCGGAAAAAAAGAAGAACTGAAGAAGAAGCAGAAGTCGAAAACAGAGGAGGAAGAAAGAAGAAGGAGGAGAAAGAGAGAGCGTACCTGAAAAGCTTGAAGGAGAAGAGAGGAGGAGGCAAAAAAAACCCTAGCCGCTGTTTTTCTTTTGATAGTAAGTTTCATTTAAGTCTTTAACTTCTTTTAATTGCTTCTTTTTTAAAAAAACCCACTGTCGCCTTGCCTTCACTGGCGCCTCGCCTCGGCGCCATTAGCGCCTTTGGCGCGCCTTTTGAAGGTGACCTCGCCACAGCCCTAAAAGGCGTTAGAGCCACGCCTCTCGCTAGGCCTGTGCACAAATCGGTTCAATCCGAATTTCCAAACCGATTTGAAATAATTCGGATAATTCAATTTGGATGATACAATTCGATATCGATTTACAAATGCAATTGTAAAATATTACGGTTTAATAGTTCGGATACGGTTGGCTTCAATTATCAACCGAACCGATCCGAACAAACCGAATTTATATGCCACTAGTGACTAATATGACTAATTTGGTATATGTAATGTGGTGTTGGCGGATTTGTATGCTTGCAAATTTAGGATCTCACTATTTTTGTTATGTTTACCCTAAAACTGAAATGAAATAGTTACTTGTTTAAATTTCGAATAAACCGAACAAATCGATTTGTGTAACCGAACCAAAATAATAAAAAACAAATCGAATTGAACATAGAATGGATCGAGTTTGGGTGAGAATTTTATAAAGTCGAAATTTGAAATTTCAACTCGATGATGGCCAAAACCGAACCGAACCGACTCGTGCACAGGCCTACCTCTCGCCCTTGGCGAGAAGGCGCTCGCCTTTCACAACACTGCTTGAGGAAGGTCATGAATACACCAAAAATAGAAAAACACTAGACAATTCATTTTCAATTTCTGAAAGGAGATGCTCTTGTCTTTAAAACATCTCTGGTTTCTCTCCTACCAAATTGTCCACCAAATGCAAGCTGGGACAATCTTCCATCTCTCCCTGTGTCCTGACATATTCCCATCTCTATTCCAGCAAGCTAGAACATCCAACGTACTCCTTGGCATAGTCCACCTGATTCCCCTCAAATTGATGAATATTTGCCAAAGTTGTTGTGTCACTTTACAATGTAAAAAGAGATGGTTTATTGTCTCTGCTTCAGTTTCACAAAAAAAACATATGGAACAAAGCTGAAGTCCTGCTTTCATCACTTTGTCCTGAGTTAGGACAGCTTGTCTAGCCACTAACCAAGAAAAACAAGCCACCTTTTGTGAAATCTTCACTTTCCATATCATCTTCCAAGGCCAAAACCCAGACTGAGGCCTTATATCTTGTAAGCACTTATAAGCAGATTTGACAGAAAAAGAGCCCGTTTGGATTGGCTTACAGCTTAAAGCTGTTTGCAGCTTATAAGCTGAAAAAAATAAGTTGGGGTAGTCCAACTTATTTTTTTTGGCTTATAAGCTGTTTTCAGCTTATAAGCTGCTTTAGATAAACTAAGTCAAATGGGTCCAATTATTTTTTTGAGCTTATTTTAAGCATAAAATGACTTTAAGCTGGCCAGCCAAACACTCAAAAAAGCTGAAAACAGCTTATAAGCCAACTTATAAGCCAATCCAAACGGGCTCAAAGACCCTTTCTTCTCCTTCAGCTAGACTAGACTATCTTCATTAGAAGACAAATCCTTGGAAAGTTCAAGGGTGCTATAGAAATCTGTCAACCTCTCCACTTCCCAATCATTGAGTAGTCTTCTGAAGCTGAGATTCCACCCTTGGTTGTCCCTAGCTTCCAAAATTGTTGCCCCCTTCTGCTGGTTCAAGTTATATATATCAGGAAACATGTGTTTTAGGGAATGTTGCCCAATCCAAACATCATTCCAAAGTGATGTTTTCCCTCCATTGCCTACTTTGATCCTGGTATTTTTCCACATTGTAGGCCACTGATTCCTGATGGTTCTCCACTAGCCAACACCATAAGGATTCTTCACTTCCTTTGTGACCCATTGACCTTCCATTCCATATCTTGACAGGACAACCAGTTTCCACAAAGACTGTTCATTTGAAACAAATCTCCATAGCCATTTCAACAGAAGGCTTTGGCTTTGTGTCCTCAGGTTCTTAATACCCATTCCTCCTGCTTGCTTACTGGTTATGACTGTCAACCACTTCACCAAATGAATTTTTTTGTCTCACTGTTTCCTTGCCATAGGAAATTTCTTCTGATGGTATCCAACTTTTCAATGACATTCACTGGCATGGGAAATATAGACATCATTTAGGTTGGCATGGCATCAAGAACACTATTAGAGCCTGTTTGGATGGGCTTAAAAAAGGCAGCTTATAAGCGTAGCCCAACTTATTTTTTTTTTGGCTTATAAGCTGCTTTTTTTAAGCTAAGCCAAATGGGCCAACTTATTTTTTTGGGCTTATTTTAAGCACAAAATGGCTTATAAGCTAGCCAGCCAAACACTCAAAAAAGCTGAATACAACTTATAAGCTGTTTTCAGCAACTTATAAGCTAAGCAAAACGGGCTCTTAATAAGAGTCAGTCTACCTCCCAGAGATAGGTATTGGCTCTTCCAATTAACTAGTTTCTTTTCACATTTCTCCAACACTGTATTCCAGATATTCTTAGATTTACTCTTAGCACCCAGAGGCATGCCAAGGTATGTAGTAGGAAGTTTCAATAATATTTGGCACCTCATTAACTGGACACACAAAGCTCTTCCCCCAGTTTATGTGAAGTCCAGATATAGCTTCAAAGAGAATAAAAATAACTCTCATGTATTTCAATTGGTAACTTTCTGCATCACAAAAGATTTAGAGTGTCATCAGCATATTGAAGATGAGATATTCACTCCTTGATTCACCCCAGCATTGGTCTTGAAACCCCTGATTCTGTTGTTGAACTGAGCTGTACTCAACATGTCACTAAGTCCTCCCATTGCTAGAATAAATAGAAAAGGGGATAAAGGGTCCCCTTGTCTCAAACCTCTTTCAGAGGAGAAGAAACTAGAAGGTGATCCATCGATCAAGACTGAAAACTTGACAGTACTTGTACAAAATTTTATCCAGTTGATCCATCTCCAGCCAAACCCCATTTTCTCCAAAGTCTTCCATAGGAATTCCCAGTTTAAATGGTCATATGCTTTTTCTATGTCAAGCTTACACAAAATTCCAGGAACCTTAGAAATCTTCCTCAAATCAACACATTCATTTGCTATCAAGATGGCATCCATTATCTGTCTTCCTTTGATAAAAGCCATTTTGTTGTGCATCCACCAATTTAGACATCACTTTCTTCAGTCTGTCAGTTAGCAGTTTAGAAATGATCTTGTAACAGCTACCTATCAAGCTAATTGGTCTAAAGTCTTTCAGTTCTTTGGCACCCACCTTCTTGGGGATCAATGCTATGAAGGTGGCATTGAAACTCTTTTCAAAATAGCCTTGCTCATGGAAATTTTGAACCGCAGCTACCACATCCCCTCCTACCACATCCCAATAATGAGGAAAGAAGGCCATAGAGAAACCATCTGGACCAGGGGCTTTATCCCCTGCACATGAAAAGACACAATCTTTAATTTCCTGTTCTCCAAACTGTCTCTGTAGCAAGATATTATCTACATCATTGATCATAGATTGTACTCTGGGATTGAATCGTGGTCTCCATGTTTCTGTTTCAGAGTATAGATTTTGATAGAAACTAGTGATCTCCTCACTAATCTCTGCTGGTTCATCTACCATAGCCCCATTTATCAGCAGGCTATCAATGTTGTTATACCTCTTGTGACAGTTAGCAGTTTTATGGAAAAACTTGGTATTCCTGTCACCTTCTTTGAGCCATAAAGTCCTGGATCTTTGTCTCCAGGCCACTTCCTCCCTTTCGATATTCTCCTCAAACTCCACAGTTAGGACAGCCCTCAGGTAGGCCTCATCATCAGTCAGAAGTCTTTGGTCTTGTATCACATCCAATTCGGACAATTGATTGAGGATGTTTTGTTTTTGTAACCCCAAATTACCTTGTACAGTTCTACTCCATTCTTTTAACTTCACCTTCAAGGCTTTCAGTTTGCAGGAGAGGATATAATCTGGCCTACCTTCATACACCCCAGCTTCCCACCAAGCTTTCACTCTATCCTTAAAATTTTCTGTCTGTAGCCACCAATTCTCAAATTTGAAGTAAGAGTTTATCCTCTCCCAGTTGCCACATTCCAGTATCAAAGGACTGTGATCTAATGTGACTCTTTCTAGAACTGATTGCTTGATTTTTCTGAAAGACACTTCCCATTCTTCTGAAATCAGGAATCTGTCCAGCCTTGCTGCAATGTCATACCCTTCCCCTTTTTTCCATGAAAACTTGCTACCTACCAGGGGTAGGTCCTCCAATTCCATGTCCTCTATAAATTCAGATAGATCCTCCATTGCTTTATTGAATCTTGTACAATTCTTCATCTCAGATGGAAATCTCACAGTGTTGAAATCTCCGCAGATAATCAAGGCCCATTAAAGAGGCTTCCGACTGCCCCTAGTTCCCACCACACCTCTTCCCTTTCCACTCTACCATTAGGAGCATAAACACTTAACAAATGCCAACAGAACTCCTGTGATTTTCCAGTAAATTTGCAGGTGATACAGTAAGAACCCACCTCACATATTTCTCCTTCCCAAATGCTATGTCCCAAAGGATAATAATACCCCCTCTAGTTCCACTAGCCTCTAGTTGTGCATACTTCACCCACCTATTAGCCCATATCTCTTTAATATTATCCCTTATGTCACCTTCCAGTTTGGATTCTTGAAGACAGTACACACCTGCCCTCCATTTGCTCATCATATTTTTTATTTTCGGCCTCTTTCTGCGATCATTAAGGCCGCTCACATTCCATGATACTATGTTAACCTTCATTGATTTGGTTAATAAAGCATCCCCCCCTACTTCTTGTACCAAAACTGACAAAATTACTGTCCGGTTCCAGATTCCTCAGTTCTTTAGAACCTTGACTTTTGGAGTCACTGGAACAATAGCAACAGCCTTTTCATTCACATCTTGTCGCTTCCCATCAATTTTCATAAACAACTCCAGTGCCGCTTTCTCGCAGCCCTGAAAATGAACACCAAACTCCTCACTCATTCCGAT
This sequence comes from Lycium barbarum, assembly GCF_019175385.1. Classification (NCBI taxonomy): domain Eukaryota; kingdom Viridiplantae; phylum Streptophyta; class Magnoliopsida; order Solanales; family Solanaceae; genus Lycium; species Lycium barbarum. The sequence goes on along the minus strand of NC_083344.1, from coordinate 12,669,796 downwards.
AATATGTTGTTTGATCCAAATAGGGATCCCTTGGTCTGAACCCGAGAGAACTGCTTGATCGGTTGAGTTTAACGGAATAACATCCACAATAGTTAAACCTCCTTCTTCCTCCAATTGTAGATTCTCCTCTGCTAATGCCAACAGAGGTTGAGAGTCATCTATTTGGATAATCGACATATCATCATCATCTTTTTGTTCATCATGGTTCCCCCTTTGGTATTGCAAGGCAGGAAAAGAATTAGGTGGTGATGGATTTTTGTTATTGAGGGTCTGGGCAATTTTGGGGACTGAGGGAAAATTCTGGTTGGTGGGTGAAGATTTGAGTGGTGCGACTATGGAAGGTATAGAAGAAGATGAAGAAGTGAATTTTGTCGCCTCCCACTGCGAGAAAGATTTGAGAAATTTGGAAGCGGTTGTCTTCAGTTCAAGCAGCACTGGATCGACATGAAATTGGGGCCTAATTGTTTGTGGATTTTGAGTCTCACGTGACAGAGCACGTGTTTCATTAAATAAACCCTCCTGCTTGTCTGGTTCCTCTATTTGTGAAAAGGCCTCAAAACGATTTTGGCCTAAAGAAATTTTTGGGCCTGAAATTTTGTTCATCAGAGGAAAATCACGCGGGGGACTCACGTGCTTCCTTTTTGAATTTGAAATCTCCTCTACAGCTGTCTCCTCTGACAAAACCCTCGATATCTGATTGGTAAAAGAGGATTCGCCTCTTTCACTGTTGTCTTCTCCGATGGAGTAAACCACCGGAATTTCAGCCCAGATCTGGATAGTGAAGTTCAGACCTTCGTTTTTTATTGTCACCTCCTTGGGAATACTGCAACCATCTCCCCTGATTTTGACCCTAGCCCATTTGAGGTGATTCCGTAGCTGCGTTTCCTCTTCAGTTTCAATCCATCCACCACAATGATCACCAAGTTTTTTGAACGTCTTCAGCGACCAGAGATGTAAAGGAAAACCTACAAATCCTACCCAAATAGAGTTTGCCCTAGCAATAGATTGAACTGCCCCTGACGTCAGGTTCCACCAATTCATTATTGCTGGGCATCTTCGCCAATACCAAGACCCTTTAATAACTTGTTCAGCATTTGCTTTGGAGGCAAATTCAAGGAGGAAACAATGATTCCCCATTTCGTAAATGTTTAACCCATGGGCTTGTTTCCAAAGGGATTGTGACCAGCTTCTAATATCCTTCAGGGTTGGAAACTCAGAGTTGCTAGCATTGAATACACACACGAAACTTCTGTTAAGGACTTCATTGTGCTTTGCTACCTCATCAATGCTAACTACTTTGTTCTTTTCCTTGACCGGTCTCGAATCCACCTGGATATGAGAATCATTAAACTTTCAGCCAGACCATTTAATACCTCTGATTGCCTCAGCAAAAGGTAGATTTTCTTCGATAAACCTGGGAGCACAAGCTGAGTTGACAGAGGACTGGGCATTAATGAATCTGGCCATCTTATTTGCTATGTCTTTCCACCTCAAATTGAAAGGCAGTTCAGGAACTATGATTACTGATCTTCTTCTCCCTTGTAAGCTAACAATACTGATATACCTGCCGGATTTGTTGAAGTTCCTTGAGCAGAAAGTTTCCGAAAAACTATCTTTTCTCTTCCATCTCTTGACTAAATTCCCTTTAGTCTTTGAGGCTTCCATCATGACTTGAGTTATCCAATCCAGAGTCGTCTTGTTGAATGTTGCTCTTCTGATATATTCCTTGCCTCTTTCAGTCCAGTCGAACCATACCTTGGCTGCATCAAAGGATCTAGAAACATCATAAGATTTGAAACCTACTGCAAAAATATATGGTGTTATCCATCTAGAAATGTAGATTCTGAGAAGGGTAATAAGAGAAAGAAAGAAAGGAAAGATTCCGATGATCAGAAGGATCACCGGAGGATGGACACTAGAAAGTTTTCTCGGAATAAGTGCCTGGGAGCATTTTTTAATTATAGCTTCCCCCTTATCACGTACATGGGATTTTTTCTGACTACCAGTAATTTATCAGTTCCAAATCAGCCTTATTTTATAAGCAGCCTTATTTTATAATGCTTCTGCTCACACGGCCAAGAACAAAATGCAACAAAAAAGATATGGTTATGAAATTCATGCAAATCAAGTATACTTTATTACATTAATGAAGGTGGAAAAAAATCACAGCTGACATTCAAATGATTATAGAGACGAGGTAAATTTTCTGATAGAACATGATCACATTGAAAAACTAAACAGAGAAGTAATTAGATGTATGTTACTCCTATCTAATAGTGTCCACAGGATTCAATATTCCATGGACAACTACGACGAAGCTACACATGGAGAGATCATGGATAGCTCAACGGCGTCTGCATCCATCTCACTAACTAAAGTCGCCAGCATTATAACACAGTCCCTTTTCCCTCAAACTCTTAAACTAACAAGTAGAGTATACACTTAAAAGTTAAAATCCATGATCTAAAATATAGAGACAAACAATTACAGTAGAAAATCGCAAACAGATTTCTACGTCTTAAAAAAAAAAAAATCCCTTACCTCCATCTTCTAAGTTGGTGGAAAATGACAATATGAAGTACGACCCATTTCGAATAGCAATGGCAATTTCCAGAAGGACCAATGAACACAAGACAATATTATTGTTCTATGAAAATGCCAATCCTGTAAGCATCCAGTAATCTTGGATCATATAAACCTTAAAAAATACATTCTTAACTAATTCGAATATGATGTTGACTGTTCACCTATAGTATACTCTATCAATTTCGAACAAGTTCTAATCGAATTTCAGGAAAATCACAGTTATTTATATTATATGGTTCAGGGATGAAAAGATGGGGTTGATCTTGTCAGCTCTGGTGCTCCAGTTATGGTTGATGTAACCAAGATTCTAGAAATATAAAAGAAGTCCCCAATAAGAAACGATACTAATTGAAGATAACTAAAGTGCACTGAAAATGATATCCATAGCTTACAATGTGTACACATAAGGGAACTCACATTATTTATCATATAAAGTATGCAGTAGATCTGATTTCTAAGATAAAGAAGAGTGGAAAAACAATCAACATATCCAAAGTGATGTACCTCCTCAATAAGCCAGCCTAGAAAGCTGAAGATATTGCACTGGATGTCATTTCTTTTGCAGAGATAAAAGGAAATTGTGCCTTAGGGATAGTATAGATGAATAAACCAAGGGATTTTTTTTTTTTTTTTGGATAAGGTAAAGTTTTATTAATAAAGTACAAAATGGTACAAAGCAGTACATGACTAAGCATCCACAACAGACAAATCTATGTATTCCCACCCAACAGATACAAGAAATCCAAGTATTGATCCATATTCTCTATTGTGCTACTATTACACCAGAACTATAAATTATGCAAAACATTTGTTCTTCACTACAGATATATCACTTCTCTTCCCTTCAAACGGGCACCGTTTCTTCCATATTCGTTTCATATTTCTGGCGACTCTTTTGGCTTTGCCAGCTTTCCAGTAAGCAAGTGATCATCTGGGCCATGACCCAAGAAACACCTGCAATATTTAGAAAGAGCTCCCAACATTGTTTAGAAAAGCTACAGTGAAGTAGTAAATGTTCCACGATTTCTTGATCTTTTTCACATAGATAACACCTATTGCATAAAGAAAAACCCCTTCTTTGTAAATTGTTTAGAGTTAGACATGCTTCCTTTGCTGCTATCCAACCAAAGCAGGCTGCCTTAATAGGAGCTTTAGTCTTCCAAATCATCTTCCAAGACCATTTTGGTACACTATGGCCAACCTGTTGAAGTAACTGTAGCAACTTTTAACTGAAAATCTTTTATCCTTGCTGCTGACCCAAATCAAGTTGTCCTCTTTATTCTGATCAATTGTCACTGGTTCTAACAGTTGAAGCAACTGATAATAACTATCTATTTCCCAATCATTCAGATTTCTCCTGAGAACTATCTCCCGCCCTAAACTTGAGACGAATTCTGAAATGTATCCCTCTTTATTCAGAGAACATCTAAACAGGGCCGGAAATCTGATCATAAGACTTTCATTTCTAAACCAAGAGTCTATCCAAAATTTTATCCTGGCCCCATTGCCCAAATCTACTCTACTGTATTGTAGAAATTCATCCCATAGCCCACTATTCACTTTTTATTTTCTGGTATCATGTCAAGGACAGAAGGATTCTCCTTTACAACGTTTACCAATAACTCAACTGTAGCTGCATCAAATGAGAAGCCCCTACCAGTCATTTCCTTCATAAAAGTTGTCATTTCACTAATTTTGCTACACCTTAGATATCCTCGCACAAAAACATTGTATGTGACATAGTCTGGCAAACAACCGTTGTCCTCCATTTTTCTAAGCATATCTTTAGCTTCATCCAAAAACCCGCCAAGACAAAATGCATTTATCATTGTATTGTATGTTCTCGCATTCGGAAGCAATCCCATTAAAGGAAGCTTCTCAAAAATAGCATGAGCTTTGTCGAGTTTACCATTTTTGCACAATCCATTAATGACAACATTATAAAATTCAATGCCAGTATATTCTATCTTTCTTTCCAACTTATTAAAGAGCGACATAGCTTCTTCAACAAGTCCATGCTTAAAATATCCATTGAGCAAAGTGCCATGAGTGTATATATCAGGTATGGGCCCTGCAGATAGCATCTCCGCATAAATTTTTCTTGCATCGCCAATTCTTCCAACTCCAAAAAGACCTTGCAAGATAGTATTGTAGGTAATAATATTAGGCTTTGATCCCCTTTGAGAAATTTCATGGAACAATTGCATGGCCTCAACCACTTGCTTTTCCTTACCGTATCCATTTATAAGTATGTTATAGCTAATAATGTTAGGGTCAATATTCTTATCAATCATGATATCAAAAATTCTCCTTGCTCTATCCAGTTGACCACCCAAACAATATCCATCCATTATCACATTGTAGGTGATTATATCAGGCTCTACACCTTTAGCGGTCATGTGTCTCATTACTTCCTCGGCATCTTCAACATTTCCTTCATTGCATAATCCGTCTATCACTATGTTGAAGGTGCACACATCTGGATAAATATTATGGTTCACCATCTCGGAGAACAAAATCTTAACCTTTTCCCACTGACCAAGCCTGCACAAACCGTCAATTAATGAACTATATGTGACTATGTCCGGAGGAATACCTTTCTGCTTCATCTCGTTCAAAAGGTTGATAGCAGCATCTAAGTTTATATCTTTACAAAGGGCATCTATAACAATGTTGTAGTTAAATATGTCGGGCTTACTGTTTCCTTGTTCCATTAACCGGAGCAAACTTGGAATTTTCTGAGTATGGCCCCTTTTGCTGAGCCCATTCATGACGGTTGCATACATGACTTCATTAGGCTCACAAATCTTCTCTCTCACCAATTTTTTGAACAAGTCAACTGCCTCTTTGACCTTATTTTCAGCAAAGAATCTCCTCTAATTAGAGTGGTAAAAGTGACAACATCAAATGGAATGCCATTCTTCAAGTAAATGGGTAACACTGAAAACCCACAATCAGCACGATGCATCAGGCAGTAACTGTTAATGACGATATTCAAGATAAATCCATTAATTGGGATACCCAATTTCTTTAATTCTCTGAAAAGAGAAATGACAGCAGAGTAATGCTTCATATTGAGCATAGTCTTAAATAATTGACAGAAGACGGGAACTGAAGGAAGATGCTTCATTGTAACCATTTGATGGAAGAGAGTAGCAGCATCATCTAAACACTTAACTTTCTCAAAAGTGATAAGTTTAGCCTTTACTGAAATGGATTTATTAGTATGGCATGAAGAATAAGGTCTTGTTGAACAAGGATTAAGGGAAATATGAAAGAAAGAGAAGAAGGGAACAATACCATTGCGAGGGCAACACAGAAAAACTCTCCTCATCTTCGATGGCTAAGAAATCTCTCTCAGTGAATTTCTGTGTGCCCTAATTTTGTTAGCTGAGATGAGACTAAACTAAAGTAGCGAAGTAGAATAATAACCGGGTCTTTTTGGTTGGGTTAAATGGGCAATGTGCACCTGAGTTATATAAGTTTAATTATTAAAAAATAAGGGACATTCGCACGAATGTCCCTATTTTAGGGTGGTCTTTAATTTTTGTCCCTCAAATTTATGATTTTTTAATATCTGGCCTTCAACATTTTGGCGCGACATAATTTAGATTTCGCTCGGCATATTTTACATTTAACTTCAGCATATGTATCGTAACAGCTACGCAAATTATGCCGGACAAGGCAAAAATTTCAACATTCAACATAATCTGAATAAACGGCATGATTTTATATTTCGCTCGGCATATTTTACGTTTAACTTCGGCATATATATCATAACAACCACACAAATTATGCCGGACAAGACAAAACTTTCAACACACAACATAATCTGAAAAATACTAGTACAAAACGTATGCCGCATAACTTAATTCCTACATAATTTATGCCGAGCGAGGCAAAAGTTCAGTTTTCAAAGATAAAAATGTTACAGAAATTATGCACAGCGAAGCAAGTCTGGATATTTTGACAAAAAAAAATAGCATGGGTAAAAATTAAAGACCACAAATATGAGGAACAAAATTTAAAGACCAATGCGTTTTGAAGGGAAATCTGTGCAAGAACTTGAAAAAATAAGGTTTTAACATGACATGAGATGTCAAATAGGACAAAAGGTGAGATGGTAAGCATCATTGGTAAGCACAATTCACCTCCAACAAGAAGGTTGTGGGTTCGAGTCTCGTCATCATCTTTACTGAATTTCCGAAAATTCTTCAACGGATATGAAAGTGGGTGGGCCCTGATTTTGTATGCAAGTTGTTTCGGACACGTGCCTCATCCAATTTTTATTTCGAGTATTTTGGCCATTTATTGCGCAAATTGCCATTTAAAGACGTCAGTTTTTAATTTTTACCCCTCAAATTGTTGGTCTTTAGTTTTGCGCATAGCCTAAAAAAATGGCTAAAAATATCCCGAGATTCTGGGTTCGAACCTCAGCTCAGTAAAAAAAAAAAAAAAAATTTACAAGGCAAGGTTTCGCAAAAGTTCTGTCTGATAAGGCAGAATTTAGTTATGCCTTAAGACAAATTATGCCTTATAAGGCAGAAATTAAAGCTATGCCTTTAACGCATAACTTTTGTAGTTCTAAGTTATGTCTTAAAGCATAACTGGCATAGCAAAACCTTTGCCTTGTGATTTTTTTTTTTGACTGAGCTGGGGTTCGTACCCTCAACCTCAGGGTATTTTCGACCACGTTTTTAGGTGAAGCGCAAAAATTAAAGACCACTACAAACAGTTTTTGAACTCCTATACACAGAGAAAGAAAATGTACAGGAAGGTGAGAGGATGATATTGTATACGGTAAAAATCGAATATATGTTAGGCCGGTGAGACCGGTGACCGAGGGTAGAAAGAGATCAGCACAGGTATGGAGATTTGCTTTCTAGATCGGAGGTGTGCTTGAACCGAGGAAAGGGAAGAATATTGTTCGGTCCGATTTTCCCATAGCCGAGTTGATCATGGTTGTTCCTCCGTTTGATCATGGACGTTCCTCCGTTTGATCATGGTTGTTCCTCCGTTTGATTGTGGTCGTTAGTCCGTCTGATCGTAGCCATTGGTCCGGGAGATCCGTTGCGCGACTGCCACGCGTCGATAACGTCGTGCCATGTTCAACTGCCAATCGTACAGGTGTCAGACCGTACGGCCAACCTAACCCAACCTAATCCATTTCAGAGTTTTTTCTTTATTTTTTAGTTTCTCATATTGTATGAAGCCCATAAAGCAACACTATAAATAAGGGTCATTGCCCACTTTTGAGGGGTTGGCTTCTTCATCTCAAGAACTCTTGTAATAGCAAAAAATATATACAAATCTCTCTCAATATCGTATTTTGATCCGAATTTGTTGTGTTCATCTCTTAAATTTGTTCAATCGAGTACTACTCATATATTAGTATACACATAAATCCATAGCGAATCCCTGGTCATTATTGCTCTCTTCATATCATATCATACATATCTTTTTTCCGCCAAAAAGATAGAGGTTTAACCACATATCCTATACCTACTCACAAATTTAATTGATTATCCAAATTCGGGGTAAACAGTTTGGCGCCCACCGTGGGGCTAGGATAATAGTGGTCTTTTATCTTGATCTCTACCTTACCCATCAAAATAAAAAACATCTGCTGTTCGTCTTTGAAAAAACGGACTAAATGGCTAACAGTGGGCAATCTGGTCACGTCAACAACAACAAGATCGTGGCCGAAAATGAAGGCAGCGGGCCACGAGGATTACCAAACCCTGCTGACCCTAACCCCGTTAATTCGAGGGAGGGCCTCAACCATCAAAACACCGTGGACCAGGAGAACGCCGCCCAACCAGCCACTGATCATTTGAATACACACAATTCAATTACTTTGTCCCGGACATAGGGCCGGAAAGAACCGGATACCCTGAATGATAATATTGACTTACGTTTAATTTTTAAAATGTTGCAGGAACAGAGAGCGGCGATTGCCGAACAGGGAATCGCAATAGCCCGGTTGCAAAACGGAAAGGATAAAACGACCTCGGAGGAGGCGAAGGGTGTTGCTGAACCCAGAAGAGATGAGGCACGGATGGTTGAGAGCAATGGGTCCGGAGCTGGATCCTCCACCGAGGTTATGAAAATGCTCGAAACTTTGGCAAAGCGGGTAGACTCGACCGAAAAGAGGGTGGAAACATACAACTCTCGGGTGGACCAAATCTCGGGGGCTCCGCCTTTACTGAAAGGGCCGGATTCGAAGAGGTACATCCAAAGGCCTTTTCCTCCGAGTGCAGCTCCGAAATTAATCCCGAAGAGGTTCAAAATGCCGGATATCCAGAAGTATGACGGCACAACGGACCCACACGAACACGTGACCTTATACACCTACGCTATAAAAGGCAATGATATGGAGGAAGACGAAATTGAATCAGTATTGTTGAAAACGTTCGGGGAAACTCTGTCAAAAAGGGCGTTAACGTGGTACGACTATCTGCCCGAGCATTCGATCACTTCTTTCGAAATGCTCGCTGATGCCTTTATAAAAGCTCACGCCGGTGCCAAGAAGGTGCAGGCCCGTAAGGCAGATATTTTCCGTATAGCCCAAAGAGACGATGAGTTGCTGCGGGAATTTGTCAACCGGTTCCAAAGGGAACGAATGGAGCTCCCTCCGGTTCCCGAGGAATGGGCCACACAAGCTTTCACAAACGGGCTCAACCCTCGGAGCTCGACGGCTTTATTCAAATTAAAGGAGAACTTGCTAGAGTACGAGGCTGTGACGTGGGCAGATATCCATAACCGATACGAGTCGAAGATTCGGGTGGAGGATAACCAACTCGAGCTTCCCCCGGGGCCAATAAATATGAACAAAAGTTTTGAGAGACTAACGAAAAATTATGAACCGGAGGCCAGATCGTCGAAGGAAAGGTATCGGCCATATTCTCATTCGGAGAAACCAAGTTTTGGGCCGGAGAAATCCAGGGTTGGCCCGAGCCATTTCTCCGATCGGGGTGATAAGCGGGTTGAGCGCTCGTCGAACAGTCGAGGTCTCTCGTTCAGAAGCGATGCCGGAAGCTCTGCCGGCAGCAAAGATTCACCGAGGATATCAGAGTACAACTTTAATGTCAACACCTCGGACCTCGTCTTGGCAATTGGCCGTATACCGGATGTAAGATGGTCGAGGCCTCTGAGGTCGGATTAGGGCCAACGGGACCAGAACATGATGTGTGAATATCATGGAACCCATGGGCACAGAACCGAGGATTGCCGCCAGCTAAGAGAGGAGGTAGCCCGGTTATTGAAGAATGTCCACCTCCGAGAATTGCTGAGTGGGCGAGGCAAAGGACACTACAAGGAAAGGGAGACCCATAAAAGGGCCGAACCGGTAGAACCCCAACATGTAATCAACATGATAATTTGGGGCACCGATACCCCACGAGGGCTGGTGATGAAACGAACCAAGGTCTCTACTGTGCGTGAAAAGCGCGGCCGGGATTACATACCCGAGGGTTCCATCTCTTTCAGCAACGAGGACGCAGAAGGCGTCATTCAACCACACAATGAAGCATTGGTAATCTATATTCTTATATTTAAAACTAAGATTAAATGTATTTTGATTGACCCAAGTAGCTCGGCCAACATCATCCAGTGGAGAGTGGTCGAACAGTTAGGGCTGCTCGATCAGATCGTACCGGTAGCCCGGGTACTCAGCGGGTTTAACATGGCGAGCGAAACCACAAAGGGGGAGATCTCATTGCCGGTGAACATCAATGGCACTATCCAGCAAACGGTGTTCTATGTAATCGAATGGGACATGAAGTATAATGCATTGCTGGGCAGACCCTGGATACATAGCATGAGGGCCGTGCTGTCGACATTGCATCAGCTGTTAAAATTCCCGACTCCGAAAAGGATAAAAACCATCCGAGGGGAACAACTCGCTGCAAAGGAGATGTTCGCGGTCGAGGAAGTGGCACCTCAGCCCAAAAAATCAGATCAAAAGGAAGAAGATTCAACCGGGGAAAAGGATACCAAATAGCAATCAAAGCAGTCGGGGCTAGATCCGGGGTATGAAGAGGATGATTTTGGTTTACCCAGATCATTCGTCATGCCAAATTACTCGGATGCAACCAAGTCAACAATAGAGGAGCTAGGGTTAACCCCGAAGCTCAGGAACAAGTTAATTGAATTTCTTCGAGCTAATGCCGATTGCTTTGCATGGTCCCACATAGATATGACAGGTATACCACCAGAAGTGACAACTCACAAGCTCAGTTTGGACGGGAGGTTTCCTCTGGTAAAGCAGAAAAGAAGGTCCATGGCAGAAGCAAAACACGCCTTCGTAAAAGACGAGGTAACAAAGCTTTTGAACATAGGCTCTATCTGGGAGGTAAAGTACCTGGACTGGCTAGCTAACGTAGTAGTGGTGCCGAAGAAAGGTAATAAATTTCGATTACAAGGACTTAAACAAAGCATGCCCGAAGGATTCATTTCCGTTGCCTCACATCGATAGAATGATCGATGCGACGCCCGGGCATGAGATGTTAAGTTTTCTCGATGCCTACTCCGGGTATAACTAGATTCAGATGCACCCGGAGGATCAAGAGAAAACATCCTTCATTACCCGATATGGGACTTACTGCTATAATGTCATGCCTTTTGGATTAAAAAATGCCGGAGCAACTTACCAACGCCTAGTTAATGGGATGTTCGAAGAACAAATAGGGAAAACAATAGAAGTTTATATTGACGACATGGTGGTCAAGTCTCTGGAAACAGAGGACCATTTAAAACATTTGCAAGAAACCTTCGATGTACTCCGCAAGTATAACATGAAGCTCAACCCAGAAAAATGTGCCTTCGGGGTCCGGTCCGGTAAATTTTTGGGTTTCATAGTGTCAAACTGGGGTATTGAAATTAACCCGGACAAAATCAAGGCCATCGAGGATATCGAGGTAGTGAATAACGTCAAGGGAGTGTAGAGGCTCATCGGAAGGATAGCGGCGCTAAGTCGTTTCATATCCAGGTCCTCGGACAAGAGTCACCGCTTCTTCTCCTTACTGAGGAAGAAGAACGACTTCGTGTGGACACCGGAGTGTCAAAGGGCTTTACAAGAATTAAAAGATACTTGTCCAGCCCATCGCTGCTGCACACACCAAAAGCGGATGAACGACTTTTTCTCTACCTCGCCGTCTCCGAGATAGCGGTAAGCAGCATTTTGGTCTGAGAAGAATCAGGTACGCAATTCCCTATTTATTATGTAAGTAGAACTTTGGGGGATGCGGAGACCCGTTATCCCCACTTGGAAAAATTGGCATTGGCATTGGTAAGTGCTTCTAGAAAACTCAAGCCCTACTTTCAATGCCATCTGATATGTGTAGTGACTACTTACCCCCTAAAAAACATCACGTATAAACTGGAATTATCGGGTAGACTAACTAAATGGGTCGTAGAAATTAGCGGATATGATATCGAATACAAACCTCGAACGGCCATCAAGTCCCAGATCTTGGCCGATTTTGTGGCAGATTTCGCCTCGGCCATGGTCCCCGAGGTCGAGAATGAACTTCTGCTAACCTCGGGGAAAGCCTCGGGTATTTGGTCGCTACATACGGACGGAGCCTCGAACCTCAAAGGTTCCGGGCTAGGAATCGTCCTTAGAACCCCGGTCGGGGATGCTGTTCGACAATCCGTTATAACTGTTAAATTGACTAACAATGAAGCCGAGTATGAGGCTATGATTGCAGGTTTGGAGTTAGCCCGGAGTATGGGGGCCAAAATAATCGAGGCAAAGTGCGATTCGCTCTTGGATGTAAACCAGGTGAACGGCGTATTCGAGGTCAAGGACGAACGGATGCAGAGGTATCTGGAAAAAGTCCAAGTGATACTACACCGGTTTAAAGAATGGACCGTACAACATATACCGAGGGAGAAGAACAGTGAAGCCGATGCATTGGAGAATTTGGGATCTTCGGTCGAAGGGGAAGAAATCAACCTTGGGACTACGGTACACTTGTTGAACACAGCGATAGAAAACAAACATGCCGAAATAAACATAATGGGTTTAACTTGGGATTGGCGCAACAAGTATATCGACTACTTGCGTGATGGGAAGCTCCCGAATGACCCAAAAGAATCACGATCATTAAGGACCGAAGCTGCGCATTTCTGCTTGGTAGACGGCCAATTGTATTGACGGTCTTTCTTCGGACCCCTAGCCAAGTGCTTGGGTCCTGGAGAAATGGAGTATGTGAAGAGAGAGGTGCACGAAGGAACCTGCGCAATCACTCCGGTGCTGATGCTCTGGTCCGAAAGATTATCAGGGCCGGTTATTATTGGAACCGGATGGAGGAAGACTCAAAGAATTTTGTCCGGAAATGTGACGGGTGTCAGAGACATGCTCCGATGATTCATCAGCCCGGGGAGTTGCTGCATTCGGTGGTGTCACCTTAGCCTTTCATGAAGTGGGGAATGGACATTTTCGGTCCATTACCATGGGCACCAGGTAAAGCCCGTTTTATTTTATTTATGATTGGTAATTTCTCCAAATGGGTTGAAGCGCAGGCCTTTGAAAAAATCAGAGAAAAGGAAGTCATTGACTTCATATGGGATCACATCATTTGTCGTTTCGGTATCCCTGCCGAGATAACTTGTGATATTGGTCCTCAGTTCATGGGCGGCAAAGTCAACAATTTCCTCGAAAGGTTGAAGATCAAGAAAATTGTATCAACTCCATATCACCCGTGTGCGAACGGACAGGCGGAATCCACGAACAAGACAATAATCCAAAATCTGAGGAAAAGACTTGAAGCGTCAAAGCATCACTAGAGGGAAATATTACCGGAGGTGTTGTGGGCTTACAGAACCACATCGAAATCGAGCACGGGGGAAACTCCTTTCTCGTTGGTCTACGGGGCTGAAGCACTCATTCATGTAGAAGTTGGTGAATCGACTCTCTGGTTCAGATATACGACCGAGGAGTCAAACCAGGAGGCCATGGCCGTAAAACTCGACCTCACGGATGAACTTCGCGAAAACGCGTTGGTCCGTATTGCAGCCCAGAAACAGAGAATGGAAAGGTACTACAATCGGAGAGCCAATTTTCGTCATTTTCAAGTTGGGGACTTGGTGCTTCGAAAAGTTACCTTGAACACCAAGAATCCTAACGAAGGAAAACTGGGTCCGAACTGGGAAGGACCGTACAAGATAACCGAGATAACGGGTAAAAGATCGTACCAGCTGGAATTCATGGACGGGCAACGGTTGCGCAATAACTGGAATGTGGCTTATCTGAAAAGATACTATTGCTAAGGTATGGACTCCCCGTGTTTTTCTATTGACCTCTCTTTTTTTGCAGGAAGTCAGGTACCGAATAAAGAAAGAATCTATATCTGAAAACACGTGTGGCACTCTTTTTCTTAGTACGGTTTTGTCCCAAAATGGGTTTTCCGATAGGGTTTTTAATGAGGCAACAAGTACAACGTGTTACTTGACGAAGATAAAGGACAAACGTCCGGATACTCGGGGTCACACCCTACGAGTGGGGACTTAATATCACTCACCCGATCTTGCAGGTCGGATAAGCGCTAGAGGACTATAATACCCACTTCGGAGATTACCCCGATTAGCGAAAATCGGAGAAGCTCAACAAAAGAAAACCGGACCTAAAATATTAGGTTTCGATGTAAGGACCAAACGATCAGAATGAATCGTGTCCACATAATATTTGCTACGGCAAAACCAAGAACCGGACCTTCTGCATTAGGTTCCGATGTAAGGACCAAACGATCAGAATGAATCGTGTCCATTTAGTATTTGCTACGACAAAGGCAGGAGGAAAAAGTTCATTCTCATGTATATAAATACTTTCAATGCAAAAATTATCGAAAGTTTGGATAATGATATCTCAGATGTCTTCCTGTTAAAGCACTTTACCCCGATGATTACCGCCGTATTTCAGCACTACTTCATTCATATACCCGATACCGGGCACTACGGTCGAAATTCGACAAAGGCAGCAAGGTCATAGTGATCCAAGCCAAAATCTTTAATCCCACGAACGGGGACTTTTACATCAAAATTTAGCTAAGGCTGAGATTCAGGTAGCCGAAAAATACCGGCCCTAAAAATGGCCGCCGTGAGTCAGAGACATCCGAATTCACAAAGCATAAGATAAGTCCCACGGGCAAAACTTCATAAAATTGCCGGACAAAATGTACCGGACGAAGAGAAAAGCCGACATTCAGGCACAGTCAGAAATAAGTACAGGCCCTAATCTATCCGGTATGGCTGGATCCGGAGGGTTTAGACACTGTCCGCTCAGAGTCATCGGAGTCAGCCCCGAGGGCACCCTTAGCCTCTTCCTCGACTCTTTTAGCCTCAAGAATCAGGGCCGGAAGATCTGTAAAGCCATGCTCGGCTTGCTTAAGGGTGATCCTCCGAGACTTCCATTTTTCATATTCAGCAGCAATGGTAGCATGAGCCTCGGCGGTCTCCACGCTCTTCAGAGCCTCTTCCAAATCGGCCTCGGCCTGGGCTAACTTTGCCGCCAGAACATCCCGAGCCTCTACGAGGACATTTTGCATTTGGGTGGTCGACTCGAGCTCGGCCTTGAGAGTGTCATTAGCATCAGCTGTCTCTTCGAGCTCGGCTCTTAGATCAGCACATATCTGGGCCCTCTTCTCCGCCTTCTCCTCGAGCACCCTTATGCGCTCTTTGTACCGGCCATTCTCGGATTCGAGCTGCCGATGCCTCTCGGCCATGCTCGTAGCATCGGACTTGACAGAGTCCAGCTCCTCCCGGAGTTGAGCGATGGTGGTTTCAAACTCACCAAGCCTTGAGGATAAATGAATGTTGTCTCGGCTAAGACTGATCTTGTCCGCTTCGAGACTTCGGTTATATTCGGCCATCTCAGCCAGCTCACCCTTTAATTGACGATTTTTGGCCTTTGTTGCGTCGAGCTCGGGTCGAAGGTTGGAAAGGGTAACTTCCTGGTTCAACTCATCATCTTTCACCCGCAGAAGGTGCAAAAATTTCTCTGTCTTTCGGCTTTGAGCATCCAGATGGGGCTTGAGATCGTCCACCTCTTGCTCGGCACGGACGAAAGCCTCGTTGACAAGCACCACACTCTGCAAATGAAGAAGTTAAAAACTTGAACAAACAAGACTAAAATTCTCAGTGAAATTATGCAAGGATGGCTGATAAACTTACCCGGTTGCCCGCGTGCATACCCTAGTTAATGAGGCACTGCCAAGGGACCCCGTTCATATTTCGCTTGTCCGAGTCCGAGACAAGGGGCCTCAGATAGCTTGCCGCGCCCACCGGGCGAGAAAGAAAGCTGCAATCCTTGGGAACGGTGATCGTAGCCGATCTTTTCCTCCTCGGTTCCACGCTTGGGGCAGGAAAGATGCGTACCAAGCTATCACTGGCACCAGATTCAGTGGCCCGATTAGCCGCCCTCGTGGCCCGAGGGATCGGGAGATGGTCAAATCCAGCAGCTTCGCCGGTAGCGGGAGGAGTGCCCGAGAACATATCCTCAAACTCATCCGACGTTGAAGCCGGAGTGGGAGAACTTGGAGGGACCTCAGCAGCTTCGGCAAAGGCAGGGATCTCCGGAGGTGCGATAGTCCCATACTCGGGCAGCGGACCCACATCTGTGGGGTCTTCGGTCTCCGGGACCGACTCAGTTCCTTGACCAGCTTCGGCGGCAGCTGCCCCCCCTCCCCCCGAATCTTCTTGTCCTTTGAAGGGGGGTTTCCTCAGAAGAAGCTTCACCTGAAATATCGACGAATTTAATCGACCTTAGAGGAGTCGGGTAAAGAATTTCTTCCGCACCTGTGTGTAATGCCGGAACCGAGGGTCTTTCCCGGCTGAAGGAAGGGGTGAAACGGTGATACCCTCCTCCGGGATGGCAGCCACGGAAGGGGCCGCACTGATGCTTCGAACGAGGAGCTCGGGCTCTGCTTCAGCCCTTAAAGTCCTAACGACGCTCCTCGCCCATTTTTTTTTTTGTTTTTGCCCTCTATCCGAGGGCCTTTTTCTCTTGGCGGCGGCAGCAAGGATACGAGAGGCACCCGCTGAATCGAACTCAGGTGCCGACGTTGCTGGTTCTGCTGCTGACTCCGGCCTTGGATCCACCGAGCCCTTAGGTAAACCTGAAAATCGAAGGTGTTACAGAAGGGAGGAAGATGCAATGAATACGGATATAAGCCGAGTATTACCGTGGTTCTGGGCGACCCATCGGCCACTTGACAGGTGTCCCCACGTTCGATTGTCGTGGGCATGTTGGCTGAGGAGAGCAGCAACCCATTCGTTGAGATCCCGGACGACCGGAGGAATCCAACCCACGGCTAACATAGACAAGAAGAGTAGTGAGAAGTTGGATAAACTGAAGTTCGACAAAACACACAAGCGATTATTAAAAGAATTCAGACTTACGATTATTATTCCACCTTTTCGGAAAAGGCATGAAGTTGTCCGGGATAATGTCCGAGGTTCGCACCCGGACATATCGCTCCAACCAGCCCATGTCTCTATCTTCGTCCATTTTTGAGAAAAATGGATTCCGGCTACGCTTTGCGAGTTTTATTACGCCACCCCGGAATAACCTCGGGGAATATAAGCGTATCAAGTGGGCTAGCGTGAGCTCCTTCCCAGTAGTATTAGCCAACAGCTGGAGGCAGGCCACGACCTTCCAAACAATCAGACCAATCTATGCCAAGGTTACGTTATAGGTTCGGCACATGTCTAAGATGACCGGATCGACCGAGGGGTCGAGCTTGAGAGTGAAAGGGTAAGTATAAACGTATAAAAACCTTCCCGATGGTCAGTGACTGATTTGCTTGGCCCGAGGGCAAAAACTTGAACTGAAGGGGTGTCCCACCCACAATCAGCCCGGACTAAGTCGAGCTTTCCCTCGGTAATGGATGAGGGATATCGTCTCACATCAAACCCTCTATCGGATACCGGAGAAGGTTTTTCGACCTCAAAATCTTTATTGAAGTTAGGTTTGGCCGGTATAATGTCCGAGGCAGTGGGCTCGAAGGTGCTTTTTGCCTTAGGTGGAGAAGTTGGCTCGGTTCCTTGAGACGAAACCGAGGGAATATCATGGGAAGTGGTTTCAGTGTTAGCAGACATTTGGAGATTACGAGGAAAGATTTGGCAAAATTCGAAAGAGAAGTTAAAAGGTGGAGTAAGAGAACAAACAGAGAATTCAAAAATGGCAGAAAATGAGAGGAAGAAGTAGCAGCCTACTCAACAAAAATGGTTAAAGTAGAGAAGTTGGCAGAATCATTCCTTTTTACGTAATATAGGCAGCGAATCGACAAGAAATGTGAGTTGAAAGGCAAGTGAAGAAGTGAAATGGAGAGGAAGTGAAGAACTGGAAAACAGAGGAATGGATTGAAGAGGTAAAAATGTTCGAATGAGGGGATAAAAGACGTTATATAGGCATGGAATCTGTGTGGTTACAATTCCCAGCCAATCGGGGAGCGCCACGTGTCCCGTAATTAATGAGAACCGACTTGAAGCGACGTGCGTTTCGGCGGTTGTCAGAGCTGACCGCCCGGGATGAGACACGTGGCTGATGACAGATGAGACGTGACGCAACTGTTCCCGCCAAAATGAGAAGATAGGAACGCGCATTCGGAACCACCGGTTTTTTATTCATCCACTTCCCGTTACTCCGATAAATCTACGGTCCGGAAAGTGTGGGGACTATCTGTATACGGTAAAAATTGAATATATGTTAGGCCGGTGAGACTGGTGACCGAGGGTAGAAAGAGATCAACACAGGTATGGAGATTTGCTTTCTAGATCGGAGGAGTGCTTGAACCGAGGAAAGGGAAGAATATTGTTCGGTCCGATTTTCCCATAGCCGAGTTGATCATGGCCATTCCTCTGTTTGATCATGGCCGTTCCTCCGTTTGATTATGGCAGTTAGTCCGTCTGATCGTGGCCGTTGGTCCGGGAGATCCGTTGCGCGACTGCCACGCGTCGATAACGTCGTGCCATGTTCAACTGCCAATCGTACGGGTGTCAGACCGTACGGCAACCTAACCCAACCTAATCCATTTCAGAGTTTTTTCTTTATTTTTTAGTTTCTCATATTGTATGAAACCCATAAAGCAGCACTATAAATAAGGGTCATTGCCCACTTTTGAGGGGTTGGCTTCTTCATCTCAAGAACTCTTGTAATAGCAAAAAATATATACAAATCTCTCTCAATATCGTATTTTGATCCGAATTTGTTGTGTTCATCTCTTAAATTTGTTCAATCGAGTACTACTCATATATTAGTATACACATAAATCCATAGCGAATCCCTGGTCATTATTGCTCTCTTCATATCATAGCATACATATCTTTTTTCCGCCGAAAAAATAGAGGCTTAACCACATATCCTATACCTACTCACAAATTTAATTGATTATCCAAATTCGGGGTAAACAGATATAAAGAAGCTAAGCACCCCCAAGGTGCTACAAATAATAAATTACTCATATAAGGAAACTTGGTGGGCTTCCACATTTAAATTACTCTTAACATGTTGCAAAGAATTTAAGTGTATTTTATTGTGTTTGAAGTGACGACACTAAAATTGTCTAGAGGTTTTAGAAATTAAGCAAAAAATAGCATTTGCCATCTGTTGCGTTGCTTTCAAATCTTTAGTTTCTGGTGTGACCGTGATAGTTTATTTTGCAAACCCACACATAAACAAATTTCATATCATGTAATTAAAATGTCTCGCAATCTAACTACATATCTAGCTCCGGGGAACATTAGAGATAGCACCTCTTAAGGCTTTGTAAGCTGCTTGAATATGGAACCTTCCATTTCTGCTCAATTGAGGACAATTCACGAGAACTTGCCAGTATTTCCTTATCTATTAAGACTCATTTCATTCGACAACAATCAAGCCTAGCTATCGTGCTTTGGAGAAATAGAGATACCGAATAAAACAGTTCCAAAGGGTAATAAAGGAAGAAAAGAGCTCACTCTCAACGGTGAAAAATCATTTCTTGAATTCCCATGCACAAAAGAAAACATTTTTATACCCAAGTCCCATATGTCGTCATCAATGGTGCTCCCACAGGGTTTTCCCCTACTCAGAAAGGTCCAAGGCAAGGTACTGATCCACTCTCACCATATCTATAAAAGGTTGCTGAACTTAATTGATTGAAACTTGGAAAGCATAAATGGATAAGTTCAAATAAAACCCTTTACCTTTCATCAGGAAAAGAATAATTCAGAAGATAATAAAGAGAGCTGACAAATTGGTAATCTCACATTTATTTGAAAGACAGTAATACTTATTTTTGATGGGTAGTTTCCAAAATATAATCGGTTCCAAATCCAGATAAAAGAAAAAGAACGCCATGATAGTGACTATCAGAAGAAAAAAAAAAAAGCTCTAATTTGATGAAACATACAACAGGCAGAATTTCCCCTTTTTAAAATCCATAATCTAAAATAAAGAAAAAAAAATACAGTTGCAAACCGATTACTACGTTTTCAAAAAAACCAGTTCCCTCCATCTTCTAATTTAGTTGACAATGATTATATAGAGTATAACACTTTCGAGTTCGAACGACCAGGGGCGGAGCCAGCCCTTCGGGTGGGGGTTCGGCCGAACCCAGTAGCTTTTGTCCGAACGATATATTTGTATTAAAATTTTGGTCAAATATGTACAAATTATTAATTAAGAACCCAGTAACTTTAAAGAATTAGAACCCCGAACCCACAAGTTTCGAATCCGGCTCCGCCTCTGCCAACGACAATTAGTCAAAGGATTAGTGAACCTTTTTTTTTTAAAATCAAAAGGTAAAAAAATTATTAATAACTGCCAACTAGGTACCAAGAGGAGTACGTCAGAGAGTATAAAAGATCTAACAATAAGTAAATTTCAGATACAACATTCTTCCGACACCAGTTGTGTAGTGCTCGTTGTCCCCCTGATGAAGACTGCTTGTACCAGCTGCTTAGTGCGAGTTTAATACATCCTGGCATTGACCCATTGAACACCAAAAATAATAAGAAACATCGTTCAAATCTCTCTACTGAAGGTGCAGTGAAGCAGTAGATGATTTACTAATTCGTTGGCACTTTCACACAGACATCATTTGCTCCACAAGACAAGCTCCATAAGTAGCGATCCAAGTGAAACAGATGGTTCTTGGTGGTGCAATTGTCGTCCAAATTGTTCTCGATGGCCAGTCCTTTTGAATTCCTCCCATATTCCCCAAAGATTTTTAGAAGTTTTGAACAAGTTCCCCAAAACATGTGGCTCTCGGGGGTGGAATTGTCTTCCATACCCAAAAAAGATTTTTATAACATACTTTGACAATAAACTTTCCATCTTTCTGAAATTTCCACCACAGTGAGTGGGCAACCTGATACAAAACTTGTCGTCTTTATTACAATCATGAATGAGAAACAAAACATTACAGCTGAAATTCAAAAGATTCTAGAGACGAGGTTAATTTTTTGATAGAACGTGATCCCATTGATAAACTAAAGAGAGAAGTATTTAGATATATGTTTTTTTTAAATTGGTAAATTTGAAGTTCAAGTAATTAGATATATGTTACTCCTATCTTATAGTGTCCGCAGGATTCAATATTTTCATAGACAACAAAATATCTTTAATGACAGCTATGACAAAGCTACACATGCAGACATGATCATAGAACAATTTTAAAATTCAAAAACTAATACAGAAAAGCAAAGAGGCCATATCACCAACTCTAAAAGCCAGTCAAGAAGAAGCTGATGTCTTTTAGAAGTGGTTGATACCTCATTCTCTAATAATTGCAGCAGTTGATTTAAGAACCATTAAGCTAATACTAAGAGATATTTAATTTAACAGGAAAGCAAAAGAGCACAGAAGAAGAAAACAAGTTGATAACTGGTTGATGTATTGATTGATCACCGAAGAAATCTAATAAGTGCGGCCACCACCCCTCAGATACGTAGCAGTAGAGTTCTTGTTCTTGCATCTTGTAAGTTCTTAGTGTTGCACAATGCAATGGAATCAAGATTTCTTCAGGAGAAAACTCGAGGAAAAGAAAGAAACTAACTCAGGTTTAATCGAGAGATTAGCTCAAAGAATATACGAGAGAGATTGAGATCTTGTATATTTCATTGACTGAATCTAATTAGAGTTACAATGCGTATTTATACAAGATGGAATTGAATCAACTGAATGGAATGGTTACAATACATTGCAGCTAACTAACAGAACTGTAACCAACTCCTAACTTACTTTCAAATGGTAACTAGAATATCAATGTTGCACAAGTTCTATTTCAACTTCAGAAAATCACAAAAATTCATACTATATGTTTCAGAGAACCAGTTCGGATTCATGCCAGGGCACTCAACTATAGAAGCTATTCATCTTGTGAGGAGACTGGCGGAGCAGTATAGGGAGAGGAAGAAGGACTTAACCTAAAGGCAAGTTCTACAAATTGGTGGTTAGACCGACTTTGTTGTATCGAGCGGATTGTTGGCCAGTCAAGAACTCTCACGTTCAGAAGATGAAAGTTGCGAAAATGAGAATGCTGCATTGGATGTGTGGGCACACTAGGACAAATAGGATTAGGAATGAAGATATCCGGGACAAGGTGGGAGTGGCTTCGGTGGAGGACAAGATGCGGGAAGCGACGCTGAAATGATTTGGGCATGTGAAGAGGAGACCCAGTGCGGAGGTGTGAGAGGTTGGCTATGGACGGTTTCAAGAGAGGTAGAGGTAGGCCAAAGAAGTCTGGGGGAGAGGTGATTAGACAAGACCTGACGCAGTTCCAGCTTATCGAGGACATGACCTTAGATAGGAGGTTATGGAGGATGCATATTAGGGTAATAGGCTAGTAGGTAGTCCCGCTTACCCTTTTGTACTAGTAGTCGCAGTTTTGCCCTATTGTTTCTTGTCCTTTGTTTTATGTTACTATCTGTTGTTTCTAGTACCTTGATTATTTTATTTATCTGTGGTAGCTACTGCTCCTTTTTTCAGACTATTTTATCATGGTTTTTCACTTTCGTTATTTCATTTTCATACTGCTTTAAATTGCTTGTCCTTATCTGACCTTTTTTTCCATGCTTTCTCTTGAGCCGAAGGTCTTTCAGAAACAGCCTCCCTACCTTCCAACGTAGTGATAAGGTATGCGTACACTATACCCTCCCTAGACCCCACATTGTGGGATTTCACTGGGTTTGTTGTTGTATCTTTCAGGGACAGAAGGATGAGGTTGACCTATCTGCAGTAGTAAACCTCCCTGCCATTATTAAACACCTTATGAGTGTTGTTCCTCTTTATGCATTTTTTTTTATAAAGGTAACATTCTTGTTCCTATTTATGCATTTTTATTGAGGAATAGGTGACTTAGTGATTTTTTTTTTATATAAAAAACAGAAACTGAAGACATGGAAAAATGTTCTTATGATCTGATTAATTTGCTACCAGTTTTCCATCGTAGGTACATAAATGTAACACCCCGTAAACTTGAACTAGGTGTGAATTTGTACAAATCTAGTGTTAAGATGATATTTTATCTATATGAACCCATTCTTGATGAATTCGGGTGGAGGATGGTCGTTTTGAAGTCAAACTAACTAGTGAAGTTCTTAAGGGCTCTTAAATTCGCCTATGTTTTGGTAGGTCTGTCTTCTGGACGATTTTCATGAAATTGTGTTGCGAATTTGGAAAACCTTCCTTGATGAAAGTTGTAGATATTTGAAATAGTTTTCCAACGGTAGGTCGCCCAGCCCAAACAAAGTTGCGTACAAAAAGTTATGCCCATTTTACTAAAGCCTGTCTTCGATGGAAATTTTGCCTGTGTTACGGTGAGACGTTACGGACCGTAACACGTGTTACGGGCCGTAACATGAACCGTAACGTCTCAAAAATTTCCAGAAACTCTCTGGAAATTTCCACTACGGGACGGTCCAAAGGACGGTCCGTAACACGAAGGACGGTCCGTCCTTCAAAGGCGTCCTTTGGCCCGTTTTCAACAGAAAAATATAAATAAGACCCTTATTTTGTTTATTCCTCCACTTCCTAAACAACCCTAAGGACAAAAATCATTCCCCCAAGTCTTCAAATCAAAGGTAAGGGCATCCTTAACATTACTAAATCATTCTAACATCAAACCCATGATTCTTAACATGATTTTTGTGACCAAAACCTAGGGTTGCAACATAATTCTTCCTAAAGTGATTCAAGCTAGGGTTTGGGTGTTCTTCATTAGAAAAGTGATTTGTTAAACCTTGTTTAACAAAT
This sequence comes from Lycium barbarum, assembly GCF_019175385.1. Classification (NCBI taxonomy): domain Eukaryota; kingdom Viridiplantae; phylum Streptophyta; class Magnoliopsida; order Solanales; family Solanaceae; genus Lycium; species Lycium barbarum. The sequence continues at coordinate 12,645,972 of NC_083344.1, read as the reverse complement.
TAAGGTATGTCTCTTTTGAAAATCTTATTTTGGAATGCATGACTTCTTTTCTTGAAAGTTCTTTATTGAATAAAAAGGGTGAACTTCTCATACAAAACCCTACTGTATGTCTCTTTTAAAAATCATTTTTGACTATAAAGATGATTTGTATGTCTCTTTTGAAAATCTTATTTTGGAATGCATGACTTCTTTTCTTGAAAGTTCTTTATTGAATAAAAAGGGTGAACTTCTCATACAAAACCCTAATGTATGTCTCCCTTTTAAAAACCTTATTTTGGATGTATGTCTATTTTGGAAACCCTTTCGACTATGAAGGTAATTTATATGTATCTTTTGCAAACTCTCTTGAAATATCGATTCTTTATAAAAGCATGTTTTGAATGATATGATGAATTAGTTTTACACTCTTGAAATCTATTATAGGTTTGATTAATGGTTAATGTGTGTGAGGGGACAAACCCACATTAAACCTAGATTGTAACAAACCCTACATATGTATGTGATATTATGAATGTTTTCCTCTATAGGAGATGCTCAATAATGATGGTTAAGGGTTGGTAATGATATTCTCATTGATGAATTAGGACATGGAATCTTTCGTAAAGAAGTTATACGTTTTCAAAACATTCTTTGAAATGATTTATCTTTACGATATGACATAATGAACCTTAATGGTAAATGGTGATGTGATTACCTTGGGATGAATTGTAATTCGGATTTTATGCTATGAACTTTGTGGATGTGATTTTTCCTAGCCATTCGGGAGGATGAGTGGTTACCGGGGATTTCATATTCCGGTGTGCTTACGCCTAGCCATTCGGGAGGATGAGTGGTCACCGGGGATTTCATATTCCGGTGTGCTTACGCCTAGCCATTCGGGAGGATGAGTGGTCACCGGGGTTTTCATATTCCTGTGTGCTTACGCCTAGCCATTCCGGAGGATGAGTGGTCACCGAGGTTTTCATATTCCGGTGTGCTTACGCCTAGCCATTCGGGAGGATGAGTGGTCACCGGGGATTTCATATTCCGGTGTGCTTACGCCTAGCCATTCGGGAGGATGAGTGGTCACTAGGGTTTTCATATTCTGGTGTGGTGCGTTGTGACAAGGGAACCCTAAGGTCATCCCCTCGATGTGATTGATTCTTGGGCCTGTATCGGCATGTGTGATATTCGTAATCTCTCATGGAACTGTTGTTGACAATCATGAACAATTTGAAAGGCATAATTGAAAGTTGTAACTTGACAAAAGACCTTATAATCGGTTTTGATAATTCTTATGGAGATACACATGCTGAATACTTGTTTTTATATTGATCAATGGCTTTGTAAACTGTTTAACAACTGATATTAAGAATCACAAAGTGGAATGACTGTTTTTATGCTATCTTTTCAGAACTGATTTCTTTATGTATTATTATATTTTATTTTATAATACTTGTTGTCCCCGAGGCACTCACTGAGTATGAAAGTACTCAGGCATACCATTGTTGTTTTTTATGGTATTTTAGGTAACGGAGAAGAGCAGGTTCGTGATACTCTCGACGCTTAGGAGAACTTGCTGCTGTTGTTGATTTGGTGAGCCTACATCCTTGTTAGTGGGACACTTCCTGTTTCACTTATTATTCTAGATTTCCGGGCTGCGTCCCGAAGTTAGACGATTGTTGTGTCTCTTAGAAGCTCCATAGATAGTTATCAGAATTGTGGGTATATTATCAAAAGTCTCGTACGACTTAATGGGTGTTTGCCACATTGATGACTATTACTTATAAAGACTTTCGCTGATTTAATTCATGTATTCATGATTTGTTACATTTAATTTATAAACTGTTGGAGGCGAATGTTGAACCTAGTGGGTTCAAGTATCATTATTGTGTTGTTTAGGTTCTTCCAATGTTGTTCATGACGTCGGATGCCGGTCACGTCTAGGGTGGGTTTTGGGGCGTGACAATAAATTCAAATATTCATTGCTAAATTCCCACTATCTGAATTATATTCCTATACTCCAGTAATCCCAAGCTCTGGTATAAAACCCAAACTTGGTTCATGTCAGCTTATCTCTGTTCACAAATAGCCACATACGACGGTTTAACCATTAACTGCTACCGAGAACCAGATGATCTGCCCTGAGGAAAAAAACTATAAATGAGGAGAAAAAAACCTCTACTTGATTACTGAAAGCTCTTGCATATCAAGATGTTTTGCCTCAATAAAGGTAACAAAACACATTTGATGACATATGAAGTTACTCATACGCAATGTTGAAAGAGAAGTCCAGCTCATACAGTTACTCATTAGGCATTTGACCAAACTCAGAAATTAGTTTCAATTAGCTATAGATCCAACTCTTGTCACTTTGGAACACATATAATTGCTCCTGAGGAAGAACTCGAGCTACAACTTCTGACTACCAGCTTCCAACCTAAGACTGAAACTCTGCAAATGGGACACAGAAATCTCAGCAGTGCACAAAATTCCCAGATCCACAAATGAGAGATAAACTTGACATCACAGGGCACTAAGATTATACAGGGGATAGGCAAAAACAAGATGGTTGTGCCTAGCTATAGTATCTGTTTGATGGCCTTAGTATGCAGTTATTTACCGTCAAAGCTTTCACTTTTTAAAGAGGCACCAAAACTAGAATTTGATTTTCATACTGAAGATAGCAATGTCAGGATGTTGATGTTACCAAGACTTCAGAAATAGAACTTACAGATCAATTCCAAAATCAGGTGAATGACTTGCGGTGAGCCACTTCAAAATTACCATGGAGCATAAAATCAACCAAGACATCCTTCATCTTCTCTAGCACTCCTGAGAACCAGATCTGAGAACCAAATCTATCTCATAACAATATGTCAGCAATATCAATCTTCCTGAATTACTGAATGACAATGACTTCCCCCTTTTGGCATCATCGAAAAGAGTAAGGAACATAAACAGCAAAAACAAAGTCAGCAATATTAACTCATGGTCACTGGGGCAACACTAACATGAACAATTATAAAAAAACACACAAGGATTGAATAGCATTGCATAAAACAAGGATAGTGCCCGACTCTTAATACATCAAAACAGTAGTAGCAGAAACATAGTAGCATCAACAGTACAAAATGTGATAATCATGGAAAGCTCAACTGCGTCCATCTCACTAACTAGAGTCACCAGCATTATAACACAGTAGTGCTGAAGTATAAGATAAGACAAGGGTCTCTCTTTCCCCATTTTTTAAAATAACATGAAGAGTTTACACTTAAAAGTTAAAATCCATATTCTAAAAATTACAGTAGAGAAATTCAACTAGAGCTATGCCTTCAAAAGAAATTCCTTCCCTCTATGTTCTAAGTTAGTTGACAATAACTATATGGAGTATGACCCTTTTCGAATAGCTATGACAATTTTATGCCCTATCAATTCTGAACAAGTTCTATTTCAACAGAGCATCCGGTAATCTTGAATCATATATAAACCTCAAAAATTATATTTGTAAATATTCTAAATATGGTGTTCACCCTTCATTTATAGTATAGAATATCTGTGTTGAACAAGTTCTGTTTCAACTTCAGGAAAATCAGAAATATTCATATTATATGTTTCAGGGACAGAAGGATGAGGTTGATCTATCTGCATTTGTACACCTTGTTGACACCCAATTTTGTCCCTCCTTTATTCCTATTTTATTTCTGCGGGCTTTTAAATTTATTAACGAGCTAAATACTTTGTTCTTACTACTATTTTTTATTACTATTAACATCGTTACTTCCATTACTTTATCACAAATTTTAATTGATTCGTCATCGTTTCATTTTTGGATTTGTACTCGTAAAATTAATTTTACTTTATTAAATCCTTTACTTTCTACGTACTAATTACTATTTTGTCTTCACATAATATATTTTGTACTAGTTATTAAATTAGAAGCCCAGAAAATAATTAAAACAGGGGAGAAAGGATTAATATTGTTCAGCCATTTTTATTAAGCCCAAATCAGTCCATATTTTAAAATTCACCAGCCCATACCCTTTAACATTACACCCGCGGCCCATACTCTAATGAATTCGGCCAGCCCAACTCAATGATCCAGCCCACTCCTCACCCGACCCGCGACCCATTACAACCAAATCCCTAATACTCTTCTTCACAAAAGATAGAGCACAGCCGCAACACTCCTCTCTATACTCCCTCTCTCTTCGTATCTCTCCTCCCTCTCCATTTTTAGCCAAGAGAAAACCTTCTTTCGACCATGGCAGATCTTTGCCTCCCCTTTTCGTGCAATGCTCTTCACCCCTCTGCCCTCTCCCGTCGTCTTCTTCATCTCTCCTTTCACCATTTTGGTTACAAAACACCCACTCTTTTCAACCATGGCAGAGCAAAGCATCCCATTTTCGTGAAATCCCTTCACTTTAAGCAAACGTCCCTATTTTGCATGCGTTTGCTCCGTCATTGACAGAAAAAGGGTTTCCATTTCTCACTTCAAAACGCAACCAATCCACAAAGACCAGAAAGAATCATTCCATTTCGGAAATACCAAAGAAAATCACGTGAATCAAGCCCCAACGTTCTGATTTTGAAATGAATTCGATTCCAAACCCCGCCCAAGATCGAAAACCCTACTTTTCGTCCTATATATATGAGCATTCAGAGTTCATAAAAGAGGATTTTTTTTTCAATCTTTTGATTACGACTTTAAATTTGGGATTCGTTCTAATTCAATTCTGTTCGAGTTCTTTCAGCCGCCCGGATCCTCTCCTAAATTATTCACATTTTTATTACACTTGGTATTACTCAGTTGAAGGATAATTGTTATTCTTCCGTTATTACTTTAAAATCGAGAGTAGATTGAGACCGTCGTACCCCGTTCACTGCACCTACAAAAGGTCGGTAAATCTTTATCTCGTTATTGTTGTTTTCTTTAATTTTATTTTTTCTGCTAGTTCGCCTTACAGTTATTGTTAGGCTAGTTTACAGTTTATTCTGGTATTTGGCGTTATTATCGATGTTTGGTTAATTGAAGTCTCTTTTAGTTGACAAAGTCATAGCTGCTTGTTTGAATTGATATATGATGCTGGTTGATTTGTTTAAGATTTATGTCGATTATAAGGCCATGGCTGTTTGTTTAAGTTGATAGGATCAATGTCGAAATGGATAGTTTGAGACTTAGGTTAGCTTACTATATTATCGCTGTGTGATTTAAGTTGAATTCGATTAATGCTGGTCTTGGCTGACTTACATTTCTGAATTTGGTTCATAACTCGTCTTAAGTAAATACATGTCTTCATGTGTAGAGAACGGTTGCTCATACCCTTGTGTGCCTGTATTTTCGTATGACAACATGTGCCTATATGTAATTCAAAATACCATGTTTGATAATAATCAAGCTTGATGCTTTTATTTCATTTTAACCATGACAACATTGGTTCTCTTCCATAGTTTGTAGGCAAGATGTGTTGCCCCCGTTTTATTGTGTGAAATCTTGTGTACACATCTTCGATGCTTAAGTTTGGTTTTGTTGCACTCTAAAAGAAGTCAAAGGCTTAAATCATGTCTACACTACATATCTGCCCTGCACTTCTCTACCTTTAGATTTGAACACCATGAAAGATTTGTCTTATTTTCCTTGGATTAGTAAGTTTATAATTAGGTAGCAACCTATCAGATTCTGAATTTCGGCTAACTCGTTTACATTCCTAAAATATCATGTGGTATCACAGTTGGGATTTATGCTCACTTACATTCAAGTTTATATCATTTCTTTCCATGATGCACTTGCTTATTTGCACTGAACCTACCTAGTTTTTCTCTGCTCTGTGTTGATGTTCGGGTTCAATATATTCGAGATATATGAAGTACACACCTCTTGTATACGCTCTGATGTATATAAAGGGGTTTACCTTGTATATCATCCTAATTGAATTTTTGTCCTTACCTTATGTGCTAGAATAGTGAGACTTTGTGCCTATTCGGTTTGGTCCTTCATCTGCTTACTTATTAGGCCTGTCCCTTGGCTAGTGGTTGGAATATGTTTATTCATTGACTTTATATTTTGGGCCCACTTTATTTGTTTCTTTGTTGTTTGAACATGTTATTGGGCCTGCCCCCCCCCCCCCCCTCCCCCCCCTCCCCCCCACTTTTTTTTTCTGCTCGTCTGATACTTGGAACTCACTGCCCATTTCCTCTATTTTATAAAACATTAGTTACGGCTGAAGCATTTGTTTTGGACTAGATATTTCTTTGAAATTACATTATACATTTCACTGATCTGTTCTTTCTTCCGAATTTAATTATATATGTTTATCCTTATTTGTGGATTACATACTAATCCTGTTTCCTTTCTTTTTTTTTGTGCATGACCTCCGCGCACGAGTCCGAAGGACTCTTCCTCTTCCGCATTCGGTGTTGGGATAAAATCCCAACAAGATATCCTTCTCGTGTCCAGTCCATTCGAAGCAGTACCAAAAAAGATTGTTGGGCCGAAGCCCAGTAGCAGCCGCAGATCACAACAGCCCAAGAATGGGCCAAACCCGTTCAAACTTATTATTTCCGTAGCTCAATTTTGTTTGTGCATTTGACTAACATTTCATCTTACTCTTGTTTCTACTTAGCTTAGACGAATTATAGGAGAATTAGCATAGATAGTGTTAGAAATAACAGATAGTTAATGTCACACCCCATTTTAACCGGGTTGATTTAGGGAGTATGACGTATTGGTGATTCCTATTTATTGTTTTTAAAGGAGTCGCCACCTAATTAATTTAATGGTGAATTAGGACACCTAGAGATTAACTAAGGTAAAGTTAAAACTAAACCTCCGTTAATAGTCTGCTTAACCAGTGTGATTCTAGGTAAGGGCTCTATATTATCCTAAAGGGAAGGGGTTAGGCATCCTTTAGAATCCGTTAACTTACGGTTATCCGACCAACTTAGATTGATTAATTAAGGCTAGGGATGCAAATATAATATTTAAAGTTAAAGAAAATAGCTTATAAATACTACTGAAATTTTAAAAAAAATATAAACTATTGCTTGATATAAGATTTAGAGAAAATATAATAATTTATATAAAGGAAGATTTCAAACGTCATTTTGAATAAAACTTATAAAATTGCTAAAAAGATTTAAATAATAATGCTTCTTAAAATAAGATTTGCATAGAATATACAAATAGAAGAAGACGCAGGTTTGTACAGTATTTTAATAAATATTTGAAACAAACCAAACGGAGAGATATTAATAATTCTTTTCTGTGATTTTAAGAGCATGAACAAATATAAAATAACTAATGTGAATCTTAAGTAAACTCATATTATATCAATACACTTATATTATATCAATACGGTGTTATAGAAATGCTTAGACTTTTCTTTAGAAGAAAATTATGATAAAAAAAAGAACATAAATTTCCCTCCTTTTTCATTAATTTTTATTAATTATGTTTAGCTAAAATGATGTGCGATTGATTCCAAATTTTGAAGAGTTATTTATAAACGTAATACTTGATTTTATATTTTTACATACTAATGACATTTTGAAGGTTTAGATAAGAAGAACATAATTTCTTTCATTTAAATATATATATATATATATATATATATATATATATATATATATATATATATATATATATATATATATATAATCATTTTTTATTTTTTTGCAAATAGATCTTTAAATAAATAAATATTAAACACTATAAATGGTTTTAACATGAAAAGAAAAAGAAAGAGTAAAATTTATAGAATTGTTTGTTTGTCTTTCTTGAACTAATTACCCTTTGCTAAAACTAACCCGCTAATTTATTAGAGTTCATCTAAGTTAAGAAAGCAAAACAAAGTAAAAGGGGTTAGTCGAATAATACAAACTAAATACATAAAGTAAAATAAGATAAAAAGGATGGAAATTAAATGGATCAGCCCGTTTTAGGGACTGCGGCGGCTGTTTTCGTTCGCTATTGGGCCTTGGCCCAAAAAGTCTTCTATTTTGTTGCGGGTTGGCTGGACACAAGAGAAAGTCGTGTTGGGCTTTTAGCCCAACCAAATGTGGAGGAAAAGTGAGTCCCTCGAACTCGTATGTGATGATCATGCATAAGACGAAAGGAAAAGAATTAGTATGCAACCAACGAAATGATGAAACATGTAAAAATATACACCAAAAATAAGTCGGTTAGGTGATATATAATAGGCATATTCCATGTATACGCAATTCAGTCGCTACATATTTACGATATATAAACAGGGCAACAAACAAACTGAATCAAACTATATGGCACCTATTGTGCACCACATGTATGAGAGTTCAGATACGTGCGACAACTGATATATGTAGAGTATTCAGAGTATACTTGGTATATCTGCAAGAGTATATGCTGATATGCGACCCTTGTATACACTTGGTGTACACCAAGGTTCATATATTATGTATACCTCGAGATATATTATACCACAAACAGAAAATCAGATTAGAGAGTATACGAAGATAAGTCAACGTGAGTGTTTGGAGCATCAGTATAACCAATCAGACAGCGGGCATCAAAGATTAATTTCTGATAACTAAATGAGTAGCCATTTATCAGGAATGCATATGAGATCTCAAACCAATTTTCAGATAAGGAAGTTGAAAGCTGCAGACAAAACAAGCAGAAGCCAAACTGGACTCAAAATACCCTTTCACATTTTACCATTCTACAGACCATTAAAAGCCTCCGCAAATTAAGAAGTAAGTTTTAAAACTACAACTATAGTAAGGAATTAACTGGAAACTAATCTTTCCCTTTAAAGAAAACAGACTATAGGCCTGAGTGCAAATTCAACTTATTTCGAAGGAAAAGAAGAAAGAAAAGGAAACACAGAATCTATCTTTGATTCAAAAAGATATAAAATTGATTCTATACCCAAAAGAGAATAAACCAAATACGTAGTCGTCGTCTTCCTAAAGCAGTTTTAGAAGGCAAAAAGGCCTGTTTTCATCACTACCTATTTTCAATCCAATATACGAATTCAGGCAGCGTAGTACTTTGAATACACTGAGCTACTTTGGGCTCTTCCAAATAAATATTCAACCTCACGGCCACATTTCTTATCAACTATCTCGGGTAAACACACACATGGGCAGCTTCATTTCTTAATCAACAGGCAAATACAAGACAAAGAAACATACATTCGTCTAATCCTAATATTTGATGTTCAATCCAAATGCATATTAACATCTGCCTTTGTCCAAAAAAAAGCTGACATTTGATCTTACTAAAACATGCTTTACACAATTTAACAGAGTACCTTACACATATGTGAACGACCTACAAACACATAAAGAATATAAACCAGCTTGAAACACATAAGGCAATGGCCACACACAGCCTTAAGATTGCTAATAATATTCAAACGATATACTGAGGATCAAATTACCCATCGGAGAGTGAAATGTACCAAACTCAAACTAAACAAAATAAAAACTGAACCAAACTAATCTAAGCAGAACTAGAATGACATCTATCAGTATTATCACATTGCCTCAACCCATGAAAATGTAAGCACATGAAAGCAGATGATACCAAACAGAGGCTGATATAAGCACAACATCGATCAAACATGATTATTCAACATACCGAATCTCTACTAAACAAGGCCTAGGCTACCAAATAAGCAGGAATTAAATACCCTCAGGCATGATTAAATTCAGCCAATAAGAAGAACACAACCAACTTTCACATATGCAATCCTAATTTAAACTACCGAACAACATAATTATACTAACAAACTTCGACATGCCCAAATCAAACACCTGACGATTCTTACTCCTTAACTAATACTGAAACTGAACAAATACATGACGACATGGGAAACTAACTCCTACAAATATCACATAAAAAAAATGAACTTCAAAGAAGAGGGGAAATTGCTGACCTTCTTCGGGTGCAGCGAAGTGGGTGTGGGGTTTCGATATCACTCGAACACTACAAACTCCGATCTCGAATTTATTCGGGCTCGAAAACGGTTGCTGGAAATGAAAGAGGACCAGAATAATCCTCTATTTCGAATCCATATCAAAACAAGATTAAAACTTATGAAGACTTAGTAATTTTTAGACGGGAATTTGAAGCGATTAAAAGAAACTCAAAACTTTAGGGGATTTCTGCCGCTAAACAAAATTGTTCTTGAGGAATTTTATAAATCAAAGATCTCGTTCCTGGGAGGTTCTTCCCGATCCAAAAAAATCCCCCCGTTAATCGATGAATCAACCCCATTTTATAGGGTTTTGGGTTCAAGACAAAAATGGCGAAAGGAATAGAGGGAGAAGTAACGTGGTGATGTCAGAGCACGTGGGGGTATGGGTGTGGTGGAGAGGATGGTCACGTGGTGTCAGAGGTATGGGTGCAGGATGGGGGTCACGTGGTGAGGATGGAGTGGAACAGAGGGATGGCAGAGGAGCGGAGATGTCGGGCGTGAGTGGAGATGATGGATATGGGTGTGATGATGTCGGAAAAGTAGTGGGGGTAACGTGGGGTCAGAGGTATGGGTGCGATGATGAGGAGGCGGCGATGGAAGAGCGGTGGAGAGGGGAAGCGGCGGTGATGAGGTGGTGATGGTGGTGATAATTGACGGGAAGGTGGAGAGGTGGAGAGGCGGAGGATGGTGGAGAAGAGGCGATGATGAGGCGGAAGAGAAAAATGAGGGGAAACCCTAAAAGGGTTCCCCTTATTTTGAGTAAACGAGTCAGACCCGGTCCATTTGTGGACTGGGTCAATTTTTAGACCGGGTATTAAGAGAATAGGCTAATAAATTAAAACACGAATTATTCTAAAAATTGAGATAAGAGATATGGACTAGTCCAAAAAATATTAGGAGTCAATCGGGATTTGATTTGGAGCCCGGTAAGTCAAAACACGGACTGAGTGCAAGAAACAGTTTGACTTCTAAATTTGAATAAGAGACCCATTTTAATTAATGAACATACCGAGGGTGACAAAATATTACTTAATACCAAAAAATATGTGATTACTAGACTCGGGTAATAAAATCATATGGTGTTATAATAGCCGTGTAATAATATATGTTACTTTTCTTTGAAAATCCGCACTAAATAAATACTATTATTTATTTATGCAAAGATAAATGCGTAAGCTGGTAAAATGCCGAAATGATAAGAATTGTGAATTATAATAATATTAATAAATAATAATAATAATAATAATAATAATAATGATAATAATAATAATAATAATAATAATAATTATAATAGAATAATAAAATGTCGGTATTGATAAGAGGCTAATAATTATAGTAACCAGAATGTATTTTTTTTATTTTTTTTTCAAAATATTAGAAGCTTAAAAATAGGTATTTTGGCAGAGAGACGGGACAAAATTGGGTGTCAACAACTTGTCCCTCTTTGCCCGGTAATGATGAAAAGAGTTGTCGGGCAAAGACGTTGACTCAATAGCCTATTTTGTCCCGGCTAAAGGAAATTTGAGAGGATTATGACCGGACTCCGGTCTCTGAGTTGCCTACATATCTCGGGCTATACGAGAATCAGGTCGAGTGTAGTTCTGGGACAATTACGACACTTGAACCCCAATTGGCGCAAAACTTGCAAAATATTGTCCGAGTGCTGAATTATGATAACACTGGGTATTGTGATAGAAACTTTAGAATTCTGAAAATTGAATTGCTGGAACGCAAGAGAATACTTGCAATTAGAGACGAGTGTTCGAGGTAGATCTTTGACCCGTGTCGGGAAGTTTGACTATCCTTCCCGACAAATTGCCCCAGTTCGCTGCCGAAGAAATAGTTCCACGATTTGATGTGTGATGCCAACTTTGATATTGTCAAAAGCCATCAGCTAAAAACAATTGTTAGCAATAAAGAAATATATGTAAATAAGCCAGGGTTGGAGAAGTTACACTTGCAACCCCTGTTTCAAAAGTTGAATCCACATTCGGAGGTGGATGCTTGAACTGAAATATAAGATACCCGCATTCGGAGGTGGGTGCCTGAACTGGAATATAAGATACCCGCATTCGGAGGTGGGTGCCTGAACTTGAAATATAAGATACCCGCATTCGGAGGTGGGTGCCTGAACTGAAATACAAGATACCCGCATTCGGAGGTGGGTGCCTGAACTTGAAATATAAGATACCCGCATTCGGAGGTGGGTGCCTGAACTGAACATTGAAATACCCGCATTCTAAGGTGGGTGCCTAAATTGAAAATTGACATACCCGCATTCTAAGGTGGGTGCCTAATTTGAACATTGAAATACCCGCATTCTAAGGTGGGTGCCTGAATTGAACAATGAAATACCCGCATTCTAAGGTGGGTGCCTGAACTTGAAATATAAGATACCCGCATTCGGAGGTGGGTGCCTGAACTGAACATTGAAATACCCGCATTCTAAGGTGGGTGCCTAAATTGAAAATTGACATACCCGCATTCTAAGGTGGGTGCCTAATTTGAACATTGAAATACCCGCATTCTAAGGTGGGTGCCTGAATTGAACAATGAAATACCCGCATTCTAAGGTGGGTGCCTGGATTGAAATTGACATACCCGCATTCTAAGGTGGGTGCCTGGATTGAAATTGACATACCCGCATTCTAAGGTGGGTGCCTAGATTGAAATTGACATACCCGCATTCTAAGGTGGGTGCCTAATTTGAACATTGAAATACCCGCATTCTAAGGTGGGTGCCTGAATTGAACATTGAAATACCCGCATTCTAAGGTGGGTGCCTGGATTGAAATTGACATACCCGCATTCTAAGGTGGGTGCCTAAATTGAACATTGAAATACCCGCATTCTAAGGTGGGTGCCTAAAATTGAAAATTGACATACCCGCATTCTAAGGTGGGTGCCCAATTTGAACATTGAAATACCCGCATTCTAAGGTGGGTGCCTGAATTGAACATTGAAATACCCGCATTCTAAGGTGGGTACCTGGATTGAAATTGACATACCCGCATTCTAAGGTGGGTGCCTAAATTGAACATTGAAATACCCGCATTCTAAGGTGGGTGCCTAAAATTGAAAATTGACATACCCGCATTCTAAGGTGGGTGCCCAATTTGAACATTGAAATACCCGCATTCTAAGGTGGGTGCCTGAATTGAACATTGAAATACCCGCATTCTAAGGTGGGTGCCTGGATTGAAATTGACATACCCGCATTCTAAGGTGGGTGCCTAAATTGAACATTGAAATACCCGCATTCTAAGGTGGGTGCCTAAAATTGAAAATTGACATACCCGCATTCTAAGGTGGGTGCCCAATTTGAACATTGAAATACCCGCATTCTAAGGTGGGTGCCTGAATTGAACATTGAAATACCCGCATTCTAAGGTGGGTGCCTGAATTGAACATTGAAATACCCGCATTCTAAGGTGGGTGCCTGAATTGAACATTGAAATACCCGCATTCTAAGGTGGGTGCCTGAATTGAAAATTGACATACCCGCATTCTAAGGTGGGTGCCTAATTTGAACATTGAAATACCCGCATTCTAAGGTGGGTGCCTGAATTGAACATTGAAATACCCGCATTCTAAGGTGGGTGCCTGAATTGAACATTGAAATACCCGCATTCTAAGGTGGGTGCCTGAATTGAACATTGAAATACCCGCATTCTAAGGTAGGTGCCTGAATTGAACATTGAAATACCCGCATTCTAAGGTGGGTGCCTGAATTGAACATTGAAATACCCGCATTCTAAGGTGGGTGCCTGGATTGAAAATATACATACCCGCATTCTAAGGTGGGTGCCTGGATTGAAATTGACATACCCGCATTCTAAGGTGGGTGCCTAAAATTGAAAATTGACATACCCGCATTCTAAGGTGGGTGCCCAAATTAAATTTTGAAATACCCGCATTCTAAGGTAGGTGCCTAAATTAAAAATCGAAATACCCGCATTCTAAGGTGGGCGCCTAAATTAAAAATCGAAATACCCGCATTCTAAGGTGGGCGCCTATATTGAAAATTGACATACCCGCATTCTAAGGTGGGCGCCTAATCATGTCCACTTCCTATGGTGCAAAAATGTAAATCCATGCCCACTTTTCACGGTACAAAATATAAATCCACGTCGACTTTCACGCCTGTATTATACGGTACAAAATAAACCTATATCTACTTTCACATCCGTATTATACGGCGCAAAATAAATCCACTTTACTTTCGAAAACGTAAATCTGTATCCACTTTCTACAATTGTAGGTATATTTTCCGTAATATAATTCTATTTTCACTTCCATGCTCGCATCCACAATGTAAATGTAAATCCACGTCCACTTTAGAGATAATATTGTAAAAAGATATCCACATCTTACTCGATGTCCCATTGTGACGGGGGTTAAATCTATAATTAACCCCACAATTTGATATACGATGCAATATTTCGATCTTGTTATCTTATTAACATACTTCATTCTAAAAGAATTTGATAATGATTTGAACATGTATGAAGTGATGACGAAATTGAGGAATTCTAACCAATAACAGGTGATCAAGGTCAGTGTCCATGCTTATATGTATTCGATCCATCGATGAATGTCACGAGCTAAAACAACTGTTAGTGATAAGAATCAATAGCTGGGTCTAAAAGAATTATACTTACAGCCCTTGGTTGAGAAGATGAACTTGTGTCCACTGTTGCAATTGAAATTTCGTGATGAGTGGAACGACGCCCACCGTTCGGCATAAGCTACCTTTGCATCCACGCTGAAGAGTATTTGCATTTTGAAGAAAGTTAACTTTTTTATCACGCCCATAATTTAATACATGCACCGTGTTCATGTTAATTGGACCTGTCTCAACAAAGAAAAATTGTGAGTTTAAAAGAAAATTGGTTGACTTGTGCATGTCGGGGAACTTGGCCCTTGAATTGACTTTTGTCTCGGTCGCGTCCACGTTCTTCGATGTCTCACCACATATCTTGCTTTGCCGGGGAGTTTCAGTTATAAAAAAAATGTATTTTGAAAATAAAGTAATGAGATTTGGATGACTTTGAAAGGAAATACTTAGTGGCTCTAATATGTAACATGATTAAGAAGACTCGATTTTTGAATTTACTCACATTTTAGAAATATGGATGGACTTTTGTTTAAGACCACTTTTATGCTACTTCTAAAAATTTGTCCCAGTTTCAGTCTTAGAGATGCTTGATTCTGGACAATTGAAAAATAAGAACTTATAATGAAAGTTTTCGAAAGTGATTTGACCGACTTCGAAATTTGTCCCAGTTTCAAGTCCTGGAAACGCTTGGTTCTAAACGATCGAAAAGTGAGAAAATTGTAATGAAATTTTTTTTGAAAGTGATTTGACCGATTTCAAAAATTTGTCTCAGTTTCAAGATACTAAGACACATGAATTTAAGCGGTGGGGAAGACCAAGTTTTGTATAAAAATCCTTATGTATTTTATAGGAACCAAAATGTTTGGACAAACTGAAAAATTTCAAAATAGAAGGACCGAACCCGCCTCGGGTTGCCTACGTATCCCCAAAGGAATCAGGCCAGACGTAGTTCGTGGTAAAAATAAAGACTTTTGAATTTTTGTTTTTTTTTAATAAAGGGGGGGCCGAACCCGATATGGGTTGCCTACGTATCCAAAAGGAAATCAGGCCACACGTAGTTCCACCCATACAACAAAACACTGAAATATTTTGAAAAAGTGGCCGAACCCGATGTGGGCTGCCTACGTATCCAACAGGAAGTCAGGCCAAACGTAGTTCCAACCACAAAACAAAGACGTTGAAATAATTTGAAAAGAGTGGCCGAACCCGATGTGGGCTGCCTACGTATCCAACAGGAAGTCAGGCCAAACGTAGTTCGTTACAAACAAAATGACAGAATCTTAATTTAAAAAAAAGGCCGTAACAAAACATAGAGGCAACATGACAAAAGGAACTAAATGTTCTAGTTGATACCTCCGGCCTACTACAAAAGGAAATTTAAACTGAAAATATTGAAACTCCCGACGAACCGGGGCTAAGATAGAAGTTCAATTTTGCAACTCAGGTCCTGGCTCAGCAGCCTATAAAGTCAATATTTCAGCAAAGTCTTTGATTATCGCAGCATGATCATCTTCATCTTCCACGAACAGGTTCTTGACTCCCTCCACGATATCATCATAGGCAACTTCAACAATCAGATCTGAAGGTTTTGAGAAAGTTTGATCAATGGTAGGAATAGGTTTTGGCAATGCAATCTCCTTCCTTTTATTCTTAATGCCATCTTCGATCATGTCCCCAACTTTGATCACTTCTGCAAAAGTTTTTCCACTCATTGTCACCAAACGTTCATAGTATTCCGGTTCTAGTGCTTGAATGAAGAAAGTAACCATTTCTGTCTCCTCCATGGGTGGGTGTACTCTAGATGCTTCTTCCCTCCACCGTATAGCATATTCTCGAAATGATTCGGTGAACTTCTTCTTCAACTTTGTAATTGAGATTCTGTCAGGAGCGATCTCAACATGAAACTTGTAGTGATCCACAAAAGCATTTGCCAAATCATCCCAAGTACGCCATTTGGTTGTATCTTGCTTAGAATACCACTCCAAGGCTTTTCCACTCAAACTCTGATTGAATAGCTTGACTCTTATCCCTTCATTCTTCCCCACACCAATCAACTTTTCACAATAGACCTTCAAATGGAAGAAAGGGTTCCCTGACCCATCAAACTTCTCAAATTTTGGAATCTTGTAACCTGGTGGCAATTCTACCTCAGGAAATGCACATAATTCTTCATATCTCACGCTTTGGTTACTACCAAGTCCACGCAAACTTCTCATGGCATCTTCCAAACTTTTGAGCTTTCTATTTATCATTTCATCATTAACTGACCGTGCCTCATTTTCAACTTCGACATAATGATCAACATCTGTGCGACATTGTCCTTGAATCTGTGTCATGGGTGGAGCTGTGGTATAAGTATACACCGGCGGAACTTGATGTGTGTCATGTGCTGGCGGTATGAATTGAGCTTTTGAAGAGGTGGTTGTAAATAAAAAGGGAGCATTTTGAGTGAGGTGTTCGGAACGAACTGGCTGAGAAGTGGTGAAATAATTTGCTTGGTTAAATTCGTCCAAATTTGGGAATGGAGGTGGCACAGGCAAAGTCTGACGAACTCCCTGGGACGGAGTCATATGTGGCGGTGTTTGAGAAAATGACCGGTTATGAAGTACCATATGACTTAGTTCGGCAACTCGTCGCTCCAGACGAGCAATGGTCTCCAAATGTGTTTCTGGTTCATTAGAGGATGTGGGATCACTCGTGATTGGTAAACTAAGAGATGGCTCAGATGAAGTGGTTGCATTGATCAAACTTTGCTCCATTTTAGAACGAGTCCTTTTAGTTAACCAGGCGATTAGTGATGAGTCAGAGTCTGATTTCTTGGCTCTAGACCGTGTGAAATATGGATGTTCCGCCAGTTCCCCTTTAGCACAAGTCAACCTTTTTTGTTTTGAAAATAAGTTTAAAAAGAAAAAGATAAAAACAAGAAAAAGAAAAGGAAAATGAGTCAGTATACGGTAAGGATAATATTATTGCATATAAACACATTATTGCACATAATACATCGCGTTTTATAATGCAAGGGACCTCTTTATGCCAGAGGTAGGCCTAACGAACATTGAAGGACAAACATGTCTTTTATGTATCATTCCATAACTCTTCTTACAACTAATTTACAAGAAAATAAAATTTATTACATGCCAGTTTAATAATACAATTTAAAGTTGATCTAGGATATCTAACGCTTTATCTCCACTAATTTCTTTTAATTGTCTTCAACCTCCGGCATTAATTTTAGATGCTCCACGTCAACCTGCAACAAAAGGTCAGTTTTTCTTGAAATACTTATCTATAGAGTACTAGGTCTACATATTCCACATATTTGTCCTTCAAATAATGCACATAGATAGTGAGTAGTGTCACTTAGAGTCATGGACTCTTTTGGACATTTGGTAAGGTTGACTAATGAACTTAATACACCAAGGGTATTAAGCCTCCTAGGTTTAAAATGATGCATGTTCTTACAAGGTTTTGGCTTCGCTCTACCCTAAGTAGACTAAGAATGGGTTTGCTAGACACAAGGTTCCCGAGCGGACTGCTCGAGTGAGAAGGCTACGCGGTCCCCGTTATTCGGGCACCCCCGCGCATGCGCCAACTCCCTTAAAATTTGGATTCTATGAAGAAATTTGCGGGTGCGCTAAGCACACCTCGCGTGTACGTGTGATAGTATGAATTTTCCAAAAGTGGAGGAAATATGAACGGAATGCCAGTTTAAGGAAAGCAGTAATAACATATTACACAGAAAATACATATAAGGAATAAAAATACTTAAAAGCATATAAAGCAACAATATAGACAAAATAAAGCAAAATAAACAAAGCATCCAACAAAAGATTTATTAACCTAAGTTGTTATGGTTAAGAGCCTAAAATCCCCAGCAGAGTCGCCAAGCTGTCACACCCCATTTTAACCGGGTTGATTTAGGGAGTATGACGTATTGGTGATTCCTATTTATTGTTTTTAAAGGAGTCGCCACCTAATTAATTTAATGGTGAATTAGGACACCTAGAGATTAACTAAGGTAAAGTTAAAACTAAACCTCCGTTAATAGTCTGCTTAACCAGTGTGATTCTAGGTAAGGGCTCTATATTATCCTAAAGGGAAGGGGTTAGGCATCCTTTAGAATCCGTTAACTTACGGTTATCCGACCAACTTAGATTGATTAATTAAGGCTAGGGATGCAAATATAATATTTAAAGTTAAAGAAAATAGCTTATAAATACTACTGAAATTTTAAAAAAAATATAAACTATTGCTTGATATAAGATTTAGAGAAAATATAATAATTTATATAAAGGAAGATTTCAAACGTCATTTTGAATAAAACTTATAAAATTGCTAAAAAGATTTAAATAATAATGCTTCTTAAAATAAGATTTGCATAGAATATACAAATAGAAGAAGACGCAGGTTTGTACAGTATTTTAATAAATATTTGAAACAAACCAAACGGAGAGATATTAATAATTCTTTTCTGTGATTTTAAGAGCATGAACAAATATAAAATAACTAATGTGAATCTTAAGTAAACTCATATTATATCAATACACTTATATTATATCAATACGGTGTTATAGAAATGCTTAGACTTTTCTTTAGAAGAAAATTATGATAAAAAAAAGAACATAAATTTCCCTCCTTTTTCATTAATTTTTATTAATTATGTTTAGCTAAAATGATGTGCGATTGATTCCAAATTTTGAAGAGTTATTTATAAACGTAATACTTGATTTTATATTTTTACATACTAATGACATTTTGAAGGTTTAGATAAGAAGAACATAATTTCTTTCATTTAAATATATATATATATATATATATATATATAATCATTTTTTATTTTTTTGCAAATAGATCTTTAAATAAATAAATATTAAACACTATAAATGGTTTTAACATGAAAAGAAAAAGAAAGAGTAAAATTTATAGAATTGTTTGTTTGTCTTTCTTGAACTAATTACCCTTTGCTAAAACTAACCCGCTAATTTATTAGAGTTCATCTAAGTTAAGAAAGCAAAAAAAAGTAAAAGGGGTTAGTCGAATAATACAAACTAAATACATAAAGTAAAATAAGATAAAAAGGATGGAAATTAAATGGATCAGCCCGTTTTAGGGACTGCGGCGGCTGTTTTCGTTCGCTATTGGGCCTTGGCCCAAAAAGTCTTCTATTTTGTTGCGGGTTGGCTGGACACAAGAGAAAGTCGTGTTGGGCTTTTAGCCCAACCAAATGTGGAGGAAAAGTGAGTCCCTCGAACTCGTATGTGATGATCATGCATAAGACGAAAGGAAAAGAATTAGTATGCAACCAACGAAATGATGAAACATGTAAAAATATACACCAAAAATAAGTCGGTTAGGTGATATATAATAGGCATATTCCATGTATACGCAATTCAGTCGCTACATATTTACGATATATAAACAGGGCAACAAACAAACTGAATCAAACTATATGGCACCTATTGTGCACCACATGTATGAGAGTTCGGATACGTGCGACAACTGATATATGTAGAGTATTCAGAGTATACTTGGTATATCTGCAAGAGTATATGCTGATATGCGACCCTTGTATACACTTGGTGTACACCAAGGTTCATATATTATGTATACCTCGAGATATATTATACCACAAACAGAAAATCAGATTAGAGAGTATACGAAGATAAGTCAACGTGAGTGTTTGGAGCATCAGTATAACCAATCAGACAGCGGGCATCAAAGATTAATTTCTGATAACTAAATGAGTAGCCATTTATCAGGAATGCATATGAGAACTCAAACCAATTTTCAGATAAGGGAGTTGAAAGCTGCAGACAAAACAAGCAGAAGCCAAACTGGACTCAAAATACCCTTTCACATTTTACCATTCTACAGACCATTAAAAGCCTCCGCAAATTAAGAAGTAAGTTTTAAAACTACAACTATAGTAAGGAATTAACTGGAAACTAATCTTTCCCTTTAAAGAAAACAGACTATAGGCCTGAGTGCAAATTCAACTTATTTCGAAGGAAAAGAAGAAAGAAAAGGAAACACAGAATCTATCTTTGATTCAAAAAGATATAAAATTGATTCTATACCCAAAAGAGAATAAACCAAATACGTAGTCGTCGTCTTCCTAAAGCAGTTTTAGAAGGCAAAAAGGCCTGTTTTCATCACTACCTATTTTCAATCCAATATACGAATTCAGGCAGCGTAGTACTTTGAATACACTGAGCTACTTTGGGCTCTTCCAAATAAATATTCAACCTCACGGCCACATTTCTTATCAACTATCTCGGGTAAACACACACATGGGCAGCTTCATTTCTTAATCAACAGGCAAATACAAGACAAAGAAACATACATTCGTCTAATCCTAATATTTGATGTTCAATCCAAATGCATATTAACATCTGCCTTTGTCCAAAAAAAAGCTGACATTTGATCTTACTAAAACATGCTTTACACAATTTAACAGAGTACCTTACACATATGTGAACGACCTACAAACACATAAAGAATATAAACCAGCTTGAAACACATAAGGCAATGGCCACACACAGCCTTAAGATTGCTAATAATATTCAAACGATATACTGAGGATCAAATTACCCATCGGAGAGTGAAATGTACCAAACTCAAACTAAACAAAATAAAAACTGAACCAAACTAATCTAAGCAGAACTAGAATGACATCTATCAGTATTATCACATTGCCTCAACCCATGAAAATGTAAGCACATGAAAGCAGATGATACCAAACAGAGGCTGATATAAGCACAACATCGATCAAACATGATTATTCAACATACCGAATCTCTACTAAACAAGGCCTAGGCTACCAAATAAGCAGGAATTAAATACCCTCAGGCATGATTAAATTCAGCCAATAAGAAGAACACAACCAACTTTCACATATGCAATCCTAATTTAAACTACCGAACAACATAATTATACTAACAAACTTCGACATGCCCAAATCAAACACCTGACGATTCTTACTCCTTAACTAATACTGAAACTGAACAAATACATGACGACATGGGAAACTAACTCCTACAAATATCACATAAAAAAAATGAACTTCAAAGAAGAGGGGAAATTGCTGACCTTCTTCGGGTGCAGCGAAGTGGGTGTGGGGTTTCGATATCACTCGAACACTACAAACTCCGATCTCGAATTTATTCGGGCTCGAAAACGGTTGCTGGAAATGAAAGAGGACCAGAATAATCCTCTATTTCGAATCCATATCAAAACAAGATTAAAACTTATGAAGACTTAGTAATTTTTAGACGGGAATTTGAAGCGATTAAAAGAAACTCAAAACTTTAGGGGATTTCTGCCGCTAAACAAAATTGTTCTTGAGGAATTTTATAAATCAAAGATCTCGTTCCTGGGAGGTTCTTCCCGATCCAAAAAAATCCCCCCGTTAATCGATGAATCAACCCCATTTTATAGGGTTTTGGGTTCAAGACAAAAATGGCGAAAGGAATAGAGGGAGAAGTAACGTGGTGATGTCAGAGCACGTGGGGGTATGGGTGTGGTGGAGAGGATGGTCACGTGGTGTCAGAGGTATGGGTGCAGGATGGGGGTCACGTGGTGAGGATGGAGTGGAACAGAGGGATGGCAGAGGAGCGGAGATGTCGGGCGTGAGTGGAGATGATGGATATGGGTGTGATGATGTCGGAAAAGTAGTGGGGGTAACGTGGGGTCAGAGGTATGGGTGCGATGATGAGGAGGCGGCGATGGAAGAGCGGTGGAGAGGGGAAGCGGCGGTGATGAGGTGGTGATGGTGGTGATAATTGACGGGAAGGTGGAGAGGTGGAGAGGCGGAGGATGGTGGAGAAGAGGCGATGATGAGGCGGAAGAGAAAAATGAGGGGAAACCCTAAAAGGGTTCCCCTTATTTTGAGTAAACGAGTCAGACCCGGTCCATTTGTGGACTGGGTCAATTTTTAGACCGGGTATTAAGAGAATAGGCTAATAAATTAAAACACGAATTATTCTAAAAATTGAGATAAGAGATATGGACTAGTCCAAAAAATATTAGGAGTCAATCGGGATTTGATTTGGAGCCCGGTAAGTCAAAACACGGACTGAGTGCAAGAAACAGTTTGACTTCTAAATTTGAATAAGAGACCCATTTTAATTAATGAACATACCGAGGGTGACAAAATATTACTTAATACCAAAAAATATGTGATTACTAGACTCGGGTAATAAAATCATATGGTGTTATAATAGCCGTGTAATAATATATGTTACTTTTCTTTGAAAATCCGCACTAAATAAATACTATTATTTATTTATGCAAAGATAAATGCGTAAGCTGGTAAAATGCCGAAATGATAAGAATTGTGAATTATAATAATATTAATAAATAATAATAATAATAATAATAATAATAATAATGATAATAATAATAATAATAATAATAATAATAATAATAATAATTATAATAGAATAATAAAATGTCGGTATTGATAAGAGGCTAATAATTATAGTAACCAGAATGTATTTTTTTTATTTTTTTTTCAAAATATTAGAAGCTTAAAAATAGGTATTTTGGCAGAGAGACGGGACAAAATTGGGTGTCAACAGTTAATTTAAGAGGAAACTAATAATTAATGCCACAAGTTTTCTTCTCTTCTATTTATGTTTAAACTATTTATAGTATTTACAATATTTATGTTCATTAGAATAATTAATTTCCAAAATAGCATGACTACATATTTCGAGCTAAAAGAATCAAGATTCACTCTCACTATCCCAGAAATTTAAAACGTCACAAGTTTTACACTAACGTTAGTTTATTTTGAGAAATAAAAAGATAAACTAGTTCTGTGTATAATTTCTTCACTTTAGCTCTTTTTCGACATTTGAAACATATATTTGTTAAAACAATCTTTACATAATCTATATTGAACTAATAGTCTTTTCTATAAAACTTTAAACTTTACCGGTATTAATCTTACAATAACGCTTTTAAATTTGTCAGTCAGTATAACCCACTACACGTAAACGTTATACATCCCGTATTTTCTCAGTTATTTACAACTAAACTCTTTTGTGCAAATCTTTATTTTCCTACAAGTCCTATTTTAAACAGCATTCTTATATATCTATCTATAACTTTAGCAACACTTACAAAGCTATTTTCTTTTCTATAATATTATACTTACACTTAGCCTAATTAAATTTGAGTCCGGTCGGATTAACCATTATTAATGGAATTTAGAGGATGCTTAATACCTTCCCTCTAGGTTAGTTGAACCCGTACCTAGAATCATTTGGTTTCGTAGACTTTAAAATAGAGTTGACTTTAGATAAATGACTTTAATAAATTTTAGGTGCCCTAATTCACCGTAAATAATTAGGTGGCGACTCGTAACTTTAAATAACCCCGGAATTACCCGGATGTTGTAAACTATTTTGACCCCGGTTAAAATAGGGTATAACACACCTCCCCGCCATTATCAAACACCTTATGAGTGTTGTTCCTCTTCATGCATTTATATTGAGGAATAGGTGAGTTAGTGATATACTTTTTTTATGAAAGCATAAGCTGAAGACATGGAAAAGAAGTTCTTATGATCTGATTAATTCGCTACCACTTTTCCATTTTAGGTACATAAATTCAAATTTTCATAGCTTAATTCCCACTATCTGAATTATATTCCTGTACTCCAGTAATCCCTAGCTCCGGTATAAAACCCAAACCTGGTTCATCTCAGGTTATCTCTGTTCACAAACAGCCGGATAGGACGGTTTAACCATTAACTGCTACCGTGAACAAGATGACCTGCTCTGAGGGAAAAAACTATAAATGAGGAAAAAAAACCTCTACTTGATTACTGAAAGCTCTTGCATATCAAGATGTTTTGCCTCAATAAAGGTAAAAAAACACATTTGATGACATATGAAGTTACTCATACGCAATCTTGAAAGAGAAGTCCAGCTCATACAGTTGCTCATTAGGCATTAGACCAGACTCAGAAATTAGTTTCAATTAGCTATAGATCCAACTCTTGTCACTTTGGAACACATATAATTGCTCCTGAGGAAGCACTCGAGCTACAACTTTTGACTACAAGCTTCAAACTTAAGACTGAAACTCTGCCAATGGGACACAGAAATATCAGCAGTGCACAAAATTTCCAGATCCACAAATGAGGAATAAAACTAACATCACAGGGCACTAAGATTCTATAGGGGATAGACAGAAACAAAATGGTTGTGTAGAGCTATAGTATCCGTTTGATGGCCTTAAGTATGCAGTTATTGACCATCAAAACTTTCACTTTTTAAAGAGGTACCACAGCTAGAATTTGATTTTCCCACTAAAGATAGCAATGTCAGGATGTTGATGTTACTAAGACTTAGAAATAGAACTTACAAATCAATTCCAAAATCAAGTGAATGACTTGCGGTGAGCCACTTCAAAATTACCATGGAGCATAAAATTCAAACAAGACATCCTTTATCTTCTCTAGCACAATTTCGTCAAAGTTATCTAGAGATAGTAGAAGGAGAACCTCGGAGCAGCAGTAAACTTTTCTGTGTGTGACCTATAGGTACATTAGTGGCAGTATAGGCGAATAAACCAAGCGAAAAAAATATTCACTTCTTATTTTTCGAGTGAAGCTCTGGTATCATGTCAAGGACAGAAGGATTCACACTTATAACCTTTACCAGTATCTCAGACGTAGTTGCATCAAATGAGAAGCCCCTTCCAGCCATTTCCTTCATGAAGCTCGTCATTTCACTAATTTTGCTACACCTGAGAAATCCTTGCACAATAACATTGTAAGTGACATTGTCGGGAAAACAACCACTGTCCTCCATTTTTCTTAGCATATCTTTAGCTTCATCTAACAACCCTTCTAGACAAAATCCATTTATCATTGTATTGTATGTTCTCACATTTGGAATCAATCCAATTGAAGAAAGCTTCTCAAAAATAGCACGAGCTTCGTCGACTTTACCATTTTTGCACAATCCATTAGTGACAACATTGTAAAATTCAATACTAGTATATTCTATCTTTTTTTCCAACTTATTAAAGAGCGACCTAGCCTCTTCGACTAGTTCATACTTAAAATAACCATTGAGCAATGTGACATGAGTGTATAGGTCAGGAATGGGCCCTGCAGACACCATCTCATCATAGATTTTTCTAGTAAATCCAAATCTTCCAACTTCAAACAGATCTTGCAAGATAGTAGTGTAGGTAAAGGTAGTAGGTTTTGATCCCTTTTGATAAATTTCACCAAGCAATTGCATGGCTTCATCCACTTTCTTTTCCTTATAGTATCCATTTATTAATATGTTATAGCTAATAATGTCAGGTCCAATGCTCTTATCTATCATGAAATCAAAAATTCTCCTCACCCTATCCATTTGACCACACAAACAATATCAATTCATTATCACATTGTAGGTGATTATATTAGGCTCTACTCCTTTGCCGACCATGTGCTTGATTACTTCCTCGGCATCTTCGACTTTCCCTTCTTTGCATAGTCCATAAATCACAATGTTGAAGGTGCGCACATTTGGATAAATATTATGGTTCACCATCTCAAAGAAAAAAAGTCATAACCATCTCCCACTGACCAAGCTTGCACAAACCATCAATTAATGAACTATATGTGACTATGTTCGGAGGAATACCTTTCTGCTTCATCTCGTCAAAAGGTTGATAGCAGCATCTAAGTTTATATCTTTACAAAGAGCATCTATAACAATGTTGTATTTAAATATGTCGGGCTTAGTGTTTCCTTGTTCCATTCACCGGAGCAAAATTAGAATTTTATGAGTAAGGCCCCTTTTGCTGAGCCCATTCATGATGGTTGCATACATGACTTCATTAGGCTCAAATCTTCTCTCTCACCAATATTTTTACCAAGTCAACCGCCTCTTTAACCTTATTTTCAGCAAAGAATCCTCTAATTAGAGTGGTAAAAGTGACAACATCAAATGGAATGCCATTCTTCAAGTGAATGGGTAACACCGAAAATGCACAATCAGCACGATGCATGAGGCAATAACTGGTAATCATGATACTTAAGATGAATCCATCAATCGGGATACCCAATTTCTGCATTTCTTGAAAAAGAGAAATGACAGCAGAATAGAGCTTCATATTTAGAATAGTCTTAAATAATTTAGAGAAAGCAAGAAGTGAAGGAAGAGGCTTCATTTTAACCATTTGATGGAAGAGACTGATAGCATCATCTAAACACCTAACATTCTCAAAATTGACAAGTTTAGCCTTTACATAAATGGATGTATTAGTATGGCAAGAAGAATAAGCTGTTGATGTAATTGCAGAACAAGAATGTAGAGTGGAGAGAAAGGGAATAATACCATTGAGAGGACAACGCAAAAAAATTCTCGTCATCTTGGATGGCAAAGAAATCTGTGTCAGTGAAATTCAGTGTGCCCTAATTTTAATTTTGTAAGAACTGGAAAAATAAAGTGACACTTCCAAGGTCACTAATCAGAACTGGTGACCTGGGCAAACTTGTCTTAAAAATGTGATTAAATTAAAATGGAACTGAATTATAATTTTTAAAATTTATTAATCTTTTACAACATACACAAAAGCCCACATCATACAAAACCACCCCCACGACCCCACTTCATTATTTCAAACATCTCAAAATCACAAAAACAACCAATGTTCATAGGCATCAAACCACGAAGGCAAACCAGACAATTCCGTTCAACTGCTTCATTGCTGCTGCTCATTTCTCGTCGCTGCTACTGCTGTTCGTTTCTCTCTCTCATTCTTCCTCGTCGTTGCTGCTGCTGCTTCTCTTTACATTGTCTGGTAAAGTTTTTCTTTCACATGATTCAAAAGTTAGGGTTTTGAAATCAAAGTGTGAAAATGATGATTTTGGTTAGAGAAGATGAAGAAGAACATGGGTTTGTCTTGAATGTTGTCTGTTTCGTTGTTTTGTGTTTGAGAAGTTGTAGTTTGGGGTATTTGTTGCACTTATTGGGTTTGTGAGTTTGTAAATAGTGGTTGTGGTTGTGAAATTATGGTTTTTGGTGCTCTTTTTGTTCTTGTTCTCCTTAGTGTTTCGGAAAAAAAGAAGGCTTTCAATTTTGTTGATGTTTTCCAACAACTGAGGTTACTTGTTGCAGTAAATTCAACACTTGTTTGACAGTTGCAAACATCTGCTGAGGTTGCATGGTTAAAAAACCCCTATTTGGTGTATTTTGTTTAAGTTGTGAGTGAGATTTGTGATGGTTGTGTGTTTGTAGTGATATATAGATGTTTTTGCTGTTGTTGTTGCTGTCATGGTATGGTTTAGGAAAAGTTTTGATTTTAGGATGAAATCAAAACAATTGCTGAGTTTTTTGCAATAACTGAAGCAGTTGTTGCAGCATATTAACAAGCTGTTGTAAAAAATCAAAACAGTTGCTAAGGTGTTGCTACTGTTTTATATTTCCAACAGCTTAAGAATCTGCTGCAACAAGTAATAAGTTGTTGCAATAACTTCATATTTTGTTGCAACAGATTAAGAATTTGTTGCAACAACTGATTACTTATTGCAACAAATTCTTTTTTCCTTTTTACTTTGAATGTTGCACTAATCAATTAAAACTGTTTTTTTTATCTCCTGTGTGTAGATAATGGCTCCAGTTAAAAGAAAGGGAGAGAAACCAACGGAGGGAGAAAGTAAAAGAGCTAAGGTGCAAACACCATTATATGAAGTTGTGAGTGCTATTGTGAATCAGCAAATCTAGAAGAAAGAGTTAGTGAAACTGGGGCTTTAGAAAGAGAGGAAACCCACGAAACCCCTCAAGTAGAAGTTTCTGTTGGGCATGAAAAAGAAAGAGATAAAAATGAACAAAGTGAAGAAAAACAAGAAGATAAAGAAAATGAAGTAGATGAAGGAGATGATGAAGTAGACAAAGATGAAGAAACTAGAGAAGAAACTGAAGAAGATAATGAAAATTTTGCTGAAGGAAATGAAGAAAATGACGAAGGAGATGAAGAAGAAGTAGATGAAGAAGAATGAGATGAAGGGGATGAAGGAGGTGAAGAAGATGAAGAAACTGAAAAGGGTAATGAAAAAGAAGAAGAAGAAGAAGAAGAAGAATCTACAGATCATATATGGACGACCTTGGCCGAGTTAAAAAAAAAAAGGAAACATAATGTGGATGCCAATATTCTTGAGTCTTCTAGTATTGCCACAGATCCCAATTGACCTTCTATTGACGAGGTCATCAAGAGTTTCAGCATTGAAAAGTACGGCCTGAGGATGCCGCTGAATGGAAATAATGATTTGTCCGGTGATGTTGTGGTCAAATCAAGCATGGGCAAGGGCTTTGACAAATTTAGGGGCATCCTTCGGCAGCAGGGGTTGGAGAATTTCTTTAGGGCTAGCTGCTTTGGGCTCTATTTAGATTTTCCTAAAGAAACCGGTGTGCGGTTTCAAATGACAATAGTGTCTGGGCTTTTGAAGCGTAGGATTATTTGTGATAGAAAGGATGATGTTTGGATTAATTACTGTGGCATGCCGGTTTGCTTTGGCATGAAGGAGTTTGCCATAGTTACCGGATTGAGATGTCCTCCTTGTGAGCCTCTTCATACTTTTGTATTAATCAAGCCAGCCCGGACTCCTAAGGCAGCCAAGAAAGCAAAGAGTTCCAAAGCTAAGAATGATGTCTCTTTGGTAGACTTAGTGGGGAAAAGCTACAAAGAGAATAAATTGTTGAAAGATTTGGAGTCCAAAACTTTCTCGAAAAAGCACAAGGAGGCACTGTGCTGAGTTTGGTTTATGCACAGTGTTCTTTGGGCAAGAGACATAAACAACAACATACCGCTTGGATTGATTAAACTTGCGGAGGACTATGATGCCTTCAACAACTATTCCTCGGGTCTTGAAAGCTTTAGGTTGACTGTTAAATATTTGTTGAGAGAATTGAAGCCAACGGGGAAGACGGTCAACCTATATGGCTTCCCTTGGGCTTTCATGGTAAACTCTCTTCAATGTTTTATCTTCTTCTATTTTTTTATTTTTTATTTTTCTTGTATTTCAATCACTATTTTGATTTTTGATGACATCTTTTTTTCTAGGCTTGGGCATTTGAATGCATTCTTCACCTCTGGAATCAAGTCAAGGAATCCGAAGAAGTTACCTTTACAAGAATTCTTAGATGGCTGACTGCCAGAAACAACACAAAATTGAGTGTTGACCTTTTCAACGCCCCTAAAGAAGCTGTAAGCATTAGAACACATTCATATAGAATAAACTTAACTTTTATAAGCTTAAATAATTTACAACAGATAACTAGTTGTTGCAACAGCTTTTGTAATCTACTGCAACAAAACATGCATCTGTTGCAACAAGTTATGAATCTGTTGGACATTACTTGTTGCAACAAGTTACCCAACAGATGAATCTGTTATAACATGCAACTAGTTTTTTACAACAGAGGAGTAACCTACTGCAACAAGTTACCCATCTGTTGGAAAATGTCCAACAGATGAGAAACCTGCTGCAACAAGTTACCAATCTGTTGGAAAATGTCCAACAAGTACCACAGCTGTTGCAGATCACTTTATTTGCTAATTTGATAACTTCTGAATCTGTTACAGTAAGTTTTTACAACAAGTACAATAATCTGTTGTAGCAAGTTATTAATCTGTTGGACAATATCCAACAGATGGGTAACCTACTGCAACAAGTAACCTATCGGTTGGAAAATGTCCAACATATGGGTAACTTGTTGCAGATGTGTAACCTGTTGCAACAACCTCTGAGCTGATAACTTCTTTTAAATAGGTTTTGCTTTTCATGATTTAGCACCATTTTGATATATCTACTTTCTTGTTGTAGGTTGTGAACCCATGGTTTGTCCCGACAATAAGAGAGTTGGAGATGCCATGCCTTGTCACCTTTGTGCCCATAGAATCTATGCTTGACAGATTGATTGATGGGTTCAAATGGGAATTGGATTGAGTGATAGCCATCACAAGGGAATCAACTAGGGTTAATGATGTTGTTGCTGGTGGTGGTGGTCTTGTTGCTGGTGGTGATGTTGTTGTTGATGCTGTTAGTGGTGTTGATGTTGTTGGTGGTGTTGTTCAAGCTGTTGATGTTGTTGGTGGTAGTGGTGGTGGTGTTGGTGATGATGTCCCGGCAAGTATTTCTAGGGAAAAATTAAGAGATGATGATGTTGATATTGGTGGATTTACTCCAGTTGCTGGATTTAGTAGTGTTGGAAGATTTGGTGGTAATTTTAGTGGTAGTGGATTGAGTGGTAGAAGATTTGCTGATGTTGGTGCCGGTACCTCTAAGGTGCCCTCATGTGCTTGTGAATGCACCACTTGCAAGGAGAAAATGGATAATTTGGTTAGAAAAGTTAAGGAGTTGGTGTAGGCCTAAGAAGCCACAAACACTTTTATCCAGAGGTTGATATCCAAGAGGGGTATCAATCCATCAAAGAACCTTTCCTCACCCTATCTTCTATTCATGTTCGGAGGTGGGGCAAAGCGATTGCCAAGACACTTGCATCAGTTAGATCAAGGAAACCTGCTGCTACTCCCAGTAAGTCAATTGAGACTCCTCTTCCTGATGTTGGGCCAAAAGTGCTAAAGAAGATGGACATTTTCAAGCCTGTACATGCCCAAAGAAAGAAAAAGGTTGAGACTGTGCTCAAAGCCAAAAAGAGTGGGAAAACCATGTACTCAATGCACGAATTTGGAGCCCCAGACTTCAAGGCTTTGACAAGCATGGATATTTGGTGGGAGGATTGGGTAAGTTTCAACACTTGTATATATCTATCTAATTCAGTATGTTGTTGCAACAAGTCCTTTATTTTGTTGAATCTGTTGCAGCAAGTTAACTAGCTGTTGCAACAGGTCCTTTATTTTGTTGAATCTGTTGCAGCAAGTTAACTAGCTGTTGCAACAAGTTGATAATCTGTTGCAACAAGTTACTTATTTTTTACAACAAGTAACTAACTGTTTTACTATTTTTACTTTAATATGTAGATGAAGTCCTGCTTATCCCTGAGTACTATGATTCCACTGACATAATCCTGGACCTCAACTTTTACAATAACATTGTCAAGAGGTATATAGATTTGACAAATGAGAGTACAGTTCCGGGTGGCTGCTCGTGGGCTAGTGCAAAGAGGGTTTTAACAGTAATGAATATTGATGTCACACATTTTGTCACTCTCGAGTTCAAGATTGAAGAGGGAGTGGTAAATGTTTATGATTGCAACGTTCCTGTCTACCCAGATGCTGCTTTCTTTTGTTTCATACAATCTGTATTGGAATTGTGGCCCAAGTTACTGAAACAGAGTGGCATGTTCGCACACTTTCCTGCAAAGTTACTCAATGAACCGTGAGAATTCCATAGGAGCAAGAATCTCCCTCGCAATGTCACAGGTAGGGCATGTGGTTCGTGGTCAGTTGCTTTTATAGAGGCTTTGCTTACCGGCACAATTGTGAAAAAACCCGAAAGTTTAATCAGCGACAATTCTGTGGGGAGGATGCAATGGAGATGGGCCTTAGGTGTGATTGAAAAGGTGTTGAAACCCTAAGATGGGCTGATAAACAATTTATTAAATTTGTGTTTTTTGGAGCCCAAATGTGTCCTGTTGAACAATTTATTTTAGCTTTCTACTTTATGTCATTGCTGAATTATAGTGGATGTTGAAAACATTATGTAATTTAAGTATATATTAGGTGTTCAGTACCTTTCTAAGACATTTTGTGCAAGTATTTAAGTTGTGTCAGTACATTATGTTTAGTAGTTTCAGTAGTTTCAAACAAGTCACAAAATCTAACAGCTATTGAAGAAGTTGCAACAAGTTGATAATCTGTTGCAACAAGTTGCTAATCTGTTGCAACAGATGCGTCAGTTGTTGCAACAAATCTAACAGCTATTGAAGAAGTTGCAACAAGTTGATAATCCGTTGCAACAAATGCGTCAGTTGTTGTAACAAATCTAACAGTTGTTGAAAAAGTTGCAACAAGTTGATAATCTAGTGCAACAAGTTGTTAATTTGTTGCAACAAGTTGTTAATTTGTTGCAACAGATGGGTCAGTTGTTGCAACATGTTGATAATTTGTTGCAACAGATGGGTTAGTTGTTGCAACAAATCTAACAGTTGTTGAAAAAGTTGCAACAAGTTGATAATCTGTTGCAACAGATGGGTCAGTTGTTGCAACAAATCTAACAGCTGTTGAAGAAATTGCAACAAGTTGACAATCTGTTGTAACAAGTTTCTAATCTGTTGCAACAGATGGGTCAGTTGTTGAAATAAGTTGATAATCTGTTGCAACAGATGGCTTAGCTATTTAAACAAGTTACTTAGTTGATCATATTTCCTGACTCAAAATACCATCAAATTGATTAGGTACGTATACTGAACAATAAATATCATTGGTTTACTTTGTTTATCACTAAATATGGGTGAATCGAGTAGTTCTCATCAAATTACTCCAACGATCACTCGATTTGGGAAGAATACACTTAGTTGATCATATGTCCTGACTCAAAATACCATCAAATTGATTAGGTACATATACTGACCAATAAATATCATTGGTTTCCTTTGTTTATCACTAAATATGGGTGAATCGAGTAGTTCTCATCAAATTACTCCAACGATCGCTCGATTTGGGAAGAATACACTTAGTTGATCATATGTCCTGACTCAGAATACCATCAAATTGATTAGGTACATATACTGAACAATAAATATCATTGATTTTCTTTGTTTAGATCTAAATATGGGAGAATCCAGTAGTTCTCATCAAATTACTCCAACGATCGCTCGATTTGGGAAGAATACACTTAGTTGATCATATGTCTTGACTCAGAATACCATCAAATTGATTAGGTACATATACTGAATAATAAATATCATTGATTTTCTTTGTTTATATCTAAATATGGGTGAATCCAGTAGTCCTCATCAAATTACTCGAACGATCGTTCGATTTGGGAAGAATACACTTAGTTGATCATATGTCCTGACTCAGAACACCATCAAATTGATTAGGTACATGTATTGAACAATAAATATCATTGATTTCCTTTGTTTATCACTAAATATGGGTGAATCGAGTAGTTCTCATCAAATTACTCCAACGATCGCTCGATTTGAGAAGAATACACTTAGAATTACCCATCTAATCGATGAAATTACAGTCTAATCCTTTATGGATGTTAGTAGATAAATATATTGATCACTAAATATCATTGAATCCCTTTGTTTAAACACTAAATATCATTGATTCCCTTTGTTGATCACTAAATATATGTGACTCATATCATAGCTGTTGCAACAATTGCAGTATATGTTGCAGTAATTGAAGTATCTGTTGCAGCAATTGCATAATTTGTTGCAGCATGTAACATAGCTGTTGAACAAGTCATATCACTTGTTGGATAAAACACAACAAGTTATAGAGTTTCTGCAACAACTCATTCCATTTGTTGTAAAAACTCAAAACACCAAATAACTTGATGTAACAAGTCATGTCACTTGTTGGAAAACCAAGTTAAGTAGCTTAGTTGCTGCAACAAGTCCGATTACTGGTTAGGAAAATCCCAACAAGTTACAGAGCTGTTGCAACAAAATTATTACTTGGTGGAAACTGTTTAGAAATTGCAAAACCACAGAACATACATTGGTGATTTGAGAAAGAACAACATATCATATAAACCAAGTTCACAAACAACAGAATTTTCCATTATAAGAAAGACCAACATAAAAATGTCATAAAATTCAATTTCACAAACACCAATAATAGTAATTATTATTACAAGACATTGCAAGATTAACAACTATGGACAAATTCGGTTTGGGCATGTAGTTTTTTTATGGCCATCTGTTTTGCATATGGAGCATTTGTTTTTTCTCGTTGCAAATGATTTCCCGATTCCACGCCTCCTCTTTGCCCGTCTTCTTCCCGGTTTGCTCGGATCAACATGTGGAGGAGGTATTTGTCTCTCTAAAATCTCCATAGGAACTTCCCAAGATTCTTCAGAAGGCACGAGATTCATTTCCTCACAATATGCAATTATGTAATTCTCCGCCCTATAATAGGGAGATGAGTAGTCATAAATTCGCCTCCAAAGTCTTCACCATATTGGACTCGAAGCGCTACCATAGCATGTGGACAAGGTATTTTGTCTAGGTCAAAAACTCTACAAGTACAAGATCTTTTTTACAGATTGACTGTTGCAACTTAACCGTGACCGATGACGCTGAACTTGTAGGTGGCAATTTGATGGGCCAATAACTTATTCCCTAAGTTGAAAAATTTTGATTTTTTTTCCATTGGGGGAACAAAGATGGTTGGCGAGTCGACGAACTCCATACGCCTTTCATGAAATTTCTCAGTAAACCTCCTGTTTATGGAATCAAATAGAGCAGTAATGGGAAATTCTCTTTCAACATTGAACATTGAGTTCATCGACTCAGCTGCGTTTGTCGTCATAAAATTATACCTGAGAAAACAAACATATTAGTGTTGGAACAGGTGGCTCAGCTGTTGAAAAAATCACAACAAATAGAATATCTGTTGCAACAAGTAACCTATTAGTTGCAGCAGATGTGTTACTTGTTGGAAACAGAAATGTGCAAATACCTATTTTCGGGGTAGAATGGCCTGCTCCGTCTGTGGAATCCAGCACGCTCAAGATGTTCGGCGGCCCTAGGAACCAAATCTCTGATTTGATTGAAATGGTCATTGAAGACATCAATAGTGTACGTTGTAGCATGGGGATTATGGCTCGTAATGTGCTCAGAACCACATGTGTGATGCTTTATGTAGGCTCTGATACAAAATCTGTCAGAACTTAAAAGCTTCACAGCCCTCAGCCACCACTTGTACTCCGGATGTACACATATGAAGCAATACACAGTACGCGAATTAATCACCTTCTTGATTCTAAATTTTTTCTTGAAGCAAGCAAGTTTCAACGAAGTTGCTAGTGCTTCTTTGTTCTTGAATGACATTCCTTTATAAAAACCTGTTTCATCATCTTGAGCATGGCTACACTGTGTTGATTGTGTAGTGCCCACTGTATTGCTCGCAACTTCGGGTATAGGAATCTGGTCAGCCCCACTTCCATTATCTGGGATATCCACATTCACCCCATCCAATTCATTATTTAACACATCTTGTTGGTCTTGCAATAACTCTGCCATGCTGCATCAGTACGCATCCTAATCCCACACCAGAAGCATCACAATATATAACATAACCATCTAGCCCGTCCGGAAGTGTTAGAACGGGAGCTGAAGTCAATCTGTCTTTTAACTCTTGAAAACTGCGCTCGCAGCCATCACTCCATTGAAACTTGGCTGATTTCTGGGTTAGCTTCGTCAATGGGGCTGCGATGGAAGAAAATCCCTCTACGAACCTTTTATAGTAGCCTGCCAATCCCAGAAAGCTACGCACTTCTGTGGGTGTCGTAGGTCTCGGTCAATTCTTTACAGCTTCAATCTTTTGAGTATCAACCCGTATACCATCATCTGAAATAATATGGCCTAGAAATGTCACAGAATTTAGCCAAAACTCGCACTTTGGGAACTTTGCATATAACTCCCGAGCTCGGAGGATTCCCAGCACAGTTCGCAAGTGATCTGCATGTTCTGATTCTGTGCGAGAATATACTAGGATATCATCAATAAATACTATCACGAAAAGATCCAGGAATGGCCTGAATACATTATTCATTAAATTCATGAAAATCGCCAGGGCATTAGTCAACCCAAACGACATTACTTGGAATTCATAATGGCCGTATCTGGTCCTGAAAGCAGTTTTGGGAACATCCGCTTCTCTAACTCTAACTTGGTGATAACCTGATCGCAAATATATTTTAGAAAACCATTTAGCGCCCCGCAGCTGATCAAACAAGTCATCAATCCTGGGAAGTGGATATTTTTTCTTTATCGTCATTTTATTTAATTGCCTATAATCAATGCAAATTCGTAGGGAACCGTCTTTCATTCTCACGAACAAGACCGGCGCTCCCCACGGCGACGAACTGGGCCTTATAAATCCCTTTTCAAGAAAATCCTGCAACTGCACCTTCAGCTCTTTCAACTCTGCCGGAGCCATTCGATAAGGGGGAATAGAAATAGGCTCGGTGTCCGGCAATACATCAATAGCGAACTCAATTTCCCTTTCTAGAGGAAGACCTGGAAGTTCATCTGGGAATACATCTGGGAATTCATTCACTACCGGAACAGATTGAAGAGTCTGTGACTTCGCCTCAGTGTCGTGAACCCGAACTAGATGATAAATATAGCCCTTGGCTATCATCTTCCTTGCCTTGAGGTAGGAAATAAACCTACCCTTTGGGGATGTCGTGTTACCCTTCCATTCAAGTACGGGCTCTCCCGGGAATTGAAATCGAACCAGTTTTGTTCGGCAATCCACATTAACATAACATGAGGCCAACCAATCCATACCCATAATTACGTCGAAATCTATCATTTCTAGCTCAATTAAATTGGCTCTGGTTCGACGATCACATATCACAACCACACAATGCTTATACACTTTCCTCGCTATTACGGAATCACCAACCGGAGTGAACACTTCGAAAGGTTAATTAGCTCGGGTTTCACCCCAATGCAATCAGCAACATATGGAGTAACATAAGAGAAGGTACTACAAATGGTCATTTTTACCAATTGTTAACTATAAGGCTTTTGGTATTCAATCTTAAACTCATCACTTGTCTACAAAAATTTGGGCAGCATTTCCCCTATAAACTCGTCTATCCGAATTTCCAATTGCTCTCCTGTTGACACAGAAATACCAACAATAACATATGGACACAACCATATCTTCAATTCTTTTATTTCAACAAGAACAACAACATATCAAAACAGCCCCCAACTGTAACATAACGATGCCCGAAATTCTAACGAACACTTGCAATACACCAAGCAGCCCATATGCACTTCTTATACCTTATTTCATGCAATATTTTCAGAAAATTTCAGGGAAATACAACAGCAGCCACTCGACACCACATCATCTACTCATGTGCAATAAAACCACATTATTATCTCTATAATCCTTACAACAACCCACAACAATTTAACTCCAACTCTAACCATTAAATTCCTTCACTCTCCTCACATATCCATGATTACAACAACCAAAATATTAATTCAAATCAGTCCATCAATTTCAATTAAAACAGCCCCTCACCCATAAATTTCAACAAAACAACAAACGAGTTTATAATGTTGTTTTCTCCGTTCTAATTCGTTAAAACTCTAAATAAACACTTTAATAACATAAAAGGAATTTTATAAATACCTTATCAGAAGCTCCACCACGAAAATTTCATCCCCCAAGACCAATATTTATCTCAAATTGAAGGCAACGCAACGTACAACGTTTTTCTCTTCATGAGCTTCGGGATTCGGAGCTCGGATTTTGATCAAAATGGCTTCCTTAGCCTAGGATCTCTCTCTCTCTCTCTAATGTTTTTGGAGGATATTAGCTGAAAATGATCATCCCTCAAGTGAATTTGCCATATATATTAACGTTAATGGCCGAAACATTAGTGTTTGGGTCGGGTCCAAACTTGCTGCCCTGCCAGACCAAATTGCATCGTCCATATTTCCTTATCCAAATATCATTTTGACGAGATGTTTGTTGTGTTGGAAACTAGACTCGATGAACTTCATTTTAGGCTTTTGAAACCCGAATTTGTATACCCTCGAATCCAAACAGATACCAAGGGCAAAACAGAACAAAATGGTGTGGATTTCGACTCGATATCAAGCAATACTGCTAAAGAACTAATATTGTCTACGCGGGATTTCTATGATTTTTCCCCGAATCCAAAAAAAACCCCTAATACTTGGAAAAAAAATGATTATTTATAGGGCGATTTAGGGTTTTCGTTTAAGAAGAGAGAGAGGAGCGTGGGGAACAGGGTGAAATGGGGGTGGCGGAAGCGTGGGGGGACAAGGCGGAGTGGGGGTGGCAGAGGTCACGTGGGGGGAGATGAGGGAGAGGAGAGAGGTGAGGGATAGAAAAGGGAGAAGGGAGCAGGGGAGGTGCGGCGGAGAAGAGAAGAGAAAAGAATAGGGAAAGGGGGGTGATTAGGTTTTAGGGAAACAATGGGACGGCCGGGTCGGGTCAGTGGTATGGGCTGGTTTAATTTCTTTTGGACTGATATTAAGTGAATGGGCTGGCCAAAATTAAAAAGATGGGTTGGTCTGAAATGTTGGTTAATTATTTGGGCTGGGGTGAATTAAAATGTGGCCACGTAAATTAAAATGTGGGCTGGTTTTGTGAATTTGTCCGCAAATAATATGAGTCGATTGGGATATTACATTTAAATAAAGGACCTATTTAAATAACTTGTATTAAAATATTATTTAATATAAAATATGCAATTATGAGTGTTCAGATAAAAAAAAATGGCGTTGTAATAGCCGTGCAATAATATTCTGAAAATCCACAGTAAAATAAATACTATTATTCAATTATGCAAAGATAAATGCGATGCATGTGCGTAAGCTGGTAAAATACCAAAACGATAATAGTAATAAATAATAATAATAATAATAATAATAATAATAATAATAATAATAATAATAATAATAATAATAATAATAGTAACTGTAATAGAATAATGAAGTGCCAGTATTGATAAAGAGGCTAATAATTATAATATATATTATTTTTTATTTTTTTAAAATATTAGAAGCGTAAATAGGTATTTCAGGAGGAGAGGCGGGACAAAATTGGGTGTCAACACCTTTGACCTTCGCCCGACTCTCACTTAATAAGTTTTTTCCATAGTCCGATACACTTACCTGTCGTTTCGGTTTGTCAATCAACTGGATCTCTTAATTTCTTAAATATCCATATCTTCAATTTATATCTTTTAACCCCTTTCTTGCGGTCTTATCTCCGACTACTTCCATGACATCCCCTTCTGTTGACTTAGCCCAACTATTTCGTAGCTCTTTATTCCTCTGCTAGTGGATAACTTTCTTATTTGGTTGCGGTACTTTTCCTTGCTTGCTTCTCTGATGCTATTTTAGATTATTCCTCTTAGTACTGATCGATTTTATATATGCCATATCATGTCCTTTCAGTTTCTTGGCCGGATTCCTTAATTTCTTACAATCTCATCATAATTCCATCTGTGATAACGTCCAGATGATTTGCATTAGCTTTTTCCTTACTATCGTCTTATTACTCTCGATGCTTACTTTACCTCAGATTGCTCATCCAATGTATATCGAGTAGCCGAGAAATTTATATTCAAATTGGACTCAATCAACCAGACTTCTTTCCATAATCCATCCGCAAAAACAACTGCAACACAATACCTTATACACTTGTATGCGACACTTCCTCATCATTATTATTGTCTCTCATAGCAAGATTACCTTCATATCATAATAACAATCACAACCTACGCCAATTTATAATTCAAATATAACCCACACAGTATCCAAATCATAAGCAACCAAGAAGCATAATCAAGTAATGCAATATGAGATATGAATGCAATGTATGTGCTCTTGTACTCCAACAGCGGAATACCTCCGCACCTCGGCAGCACAACCCATAGTGGTCCCGCGAAGTCCAAGCATCGTCACTCCGCACACAACTCAGAGGACCCAATTATCTACAAGTATTGCAATATCGGTGTTCATATTAGCCCCTCCGTACACAGCTCAGAGGTGACTTACCATGTTCCATAATCATCAATGTCCCTTCTTGTTTCCATCAATAGTGTCAGTCACACAACATAATAAAATGTTATGAAATGAACATGGAACGGATGCAAGTACAAACAATGAATAATATCAAGTTCAAGTGATGCCATACACTGCGCACCAATATCATCAACAAGTGATCCACACATCAATCATAATGAATTTACAATTTCCATAGCAATAAGAGCCAACTATCCCAAAATGGCTATACCAATAACGAGGCGTACACTAAGTACCAATATTAATATCAAGTAATTTCATCCTTCCGACTTACTCCCAGGGGGGGTCACCCATACTCTACCGGCTTCCCCTTAAAATGGGTCTAGCTACATCATTCAAATAAGCACGCAAACGAACCTAATCAGTTATCTTAAATGGCAAGACCCTCTGATTTTCAAAAGAGTTGTGCATGTAAGTGATGGCAAGATCTTTTGGTTCACGAGTTAATTCGCAATAGGTGATGATTAGGTTCACAAAATCATCAAACCCAACATCTCTTTGGACAGTCATCGCTATCTTCTCTAACATGTCACTACCCTTCTATAGCCAAATATATCAATTGTTCTTCTCGATCCATTCACCATGGCAATCAACCCCTATTGTTATTGAGTCCTCCATTAGTGGTGCTCGAGGTACCTGAAGATATTTTGTTTAACAAAAAATTGGTCATGAGAGTACATACCAAACTATAACAAAATGAAACAGCTGCAGTAGTTATTCCAACAGATTATTGACATGTTGGAACAAATGGACTACTTGTTGCAACAGGTAATCCACCTGTTGCAACAAGTCACTAATCTGTTGGAGTCAGCTTCAGTTTTTTGGGGTACTATTTCAGACTGTTGAAGATGTCCAACAGATTAGTGAGTTGTTGCAACGGGTGTATTACCTGTTGCAACAAGTAGTCCACTTGTTCCAACAAGTCAATAATCTGGTGGAAGCAGATATAGTTTTTTGGGTTCTGTTGAAGATGTCCAACAGATTAGTGAGTTGTTGCAACGGGTGTATTACCTGTTGCAATAAGTAGTCCACTTGTTCCAACCAGTCAATAATCTGTTGGAAGCAACTTCAGTTTTTTGGGTTCTGTTTCAGACTGTTGAAGATGTCCAACAGATTAGTGAGTTGTTGCAACAGGTGTATTACCTGTTGCAACAAGTATTCCACTTGTTGCAGCAAGTCAATAATCTGTTAGAAGAAGCTTCAGTTTTTTAGGATCTGTTTCAAACAAAAACTGAAGCTGACTCTAACAGATCATTGAGTTGTTGCAACAAGTGGAATACTTGTTGCAACAACTCACTCAGTTGTTGCAGGTTATTTATACAACAACGTATTTAGCAATGGTTGCAACAATTACAACAACTGCATAATTTGTTATAGAAGTTGCAACAACCTTATTATATGTTACAACAACTATAACAGCTACTGTAAGTTGTTGGAAAATCAGTAGATTTATACCCAGATGAAAAATTGAAATAAAACAGCATTGTTTTACTTACCAAATGAGCGAAAAACACTTATGAAGTAATTCCCGATGCTACACGAACAAAATCCAATCAAAAAATTGCAAAATCGGGTGGTCTCGTTTTTTTCTTTCTTGAGCAACAATGGCGGACGACGACGAAGAAGAAGAAAGCAGAACAACAGAATGAGAGGAAAACACTTATGAAGTAATTCTCAGTGCTACACGAACGAAATCCAATCAAAAAATTGGAAAATCAGGTGATCTTGTTTTTTTCTTTCTTAAGCAACAATGGCGGACGAAGAAGAAGAAAGCAAAACAATGGACGACAAAGAAGAAGAAGAAGAAAGCAGCAGAATAAGAAGCAAGAAGAAGAAGAAAAGAAGCAAAAAGAAGAGGCAAAAATGGTGAAAACAGCGCAAAGCAAAAAGAAATTTGGCGCGTTTTTTTCTTCAATTTGTGTATTGTAGGGTTTATATAGGTTGGGTCAAAATGTTAAAAACAAAACTTAGGAGCAAAGTGTAAAAAACAAAGCTTGAGTTCAAAGTGTTAAAAATATAACTTTGGGACAAGTTCAAAACTCCCTAATCACTAATCCAATTTTTATCACCCCTACTCAATAAAAAAAACTAAAATTACCCCTACTCAATAAAAAAAATTAAAATTACCCCAACTCAATTTTGAGACTTTTTTGTCACCCTTAATTAATTGGCCCAAGTGACAACATATTTGCATTCCTACTCACACATGAATGCTCAAGAGTATCTCAGCCACAGTCGGTCATCAGCAAGGATATATCAATCATAATATGTTAATATTCACATCAGCAACTTTTACGCATCAGCTGATAAATGATGAAAATTGGCAGAGAATCGAAAATAATATTCTTACAGAAAAAAGGGAAAAAACAAAAGAATTCAGGATTGCTTCATTGATGGAATTTTGATCTATTTTTCCACTCAAACATCTTTTGCCTTCAAGGCAATGCCACATTTGGATGTCCAAGTGATGAGATTCACTTTGCCAAATGACCCAGAAAAAAGAAACAAACCAAGCAGCAGTTCCTTTTCTTTTATTCTTAACCAAGGACGAAAAACTTCGATAATCCATCCTAATGTTGACCCAAAGGCTGCTATTTGAAAGTCAACTAGTAGCCCCAGTAATCATTTCGAATTTCATCGTCGAACTTCTTCTTTAGCTCAGGATGCTTCTCAAAGTATTCTTCAGCGGTCATCGTGCTAAGTTTGTTCTGTTCATCAAAACAAAGCCATAGAAATAAAAAATGACATGAATACACTGAGGGTTAGATAGCGGGGTAAAACAAGAGGGAAACTTTGCATCACCTTCAACTCTTGCACGTCTGCAACTTCTTTTTCTAATCTTTCAGATTCCTGCAGAGATTTCTGCTCGGCTTCTTTCAGCTCCACCAACTACAAATTATTCAAAAAGTAGAAAAAATAAATCAAAACATGCATATTTAACCATACCATTCTTGTGTTGATTGAAACTTCTGAAAAGAAGGTAGGGAAAAAGGGGGTGATCTGATCTTTTATCGAATCACATTTGGCATGTCAATTTGGCTTCAAGCAGGGCATATTGTAACAGTCTTATACCAATTCCATTGACTACTAAGGGGAATATCTGAACTTTATTTTGGAAAAAATATTTTTTGATAAAATGATTCTCTAGTGAATTATGTACCATGTATTTCTTTTTAATCGTTTTCAATTTGGTCAACACTTCTACCTATTTTTATGCCAAAAGGTGGATCCCTTTCTGTGAAAACAGCTACTGTACAAAGGAAATTAACACACTTGTAGGATTTGAGCAATTGAGACCCTATATCAATTTTCAAGTACTGTACTTATTTTAGGTATCACAATACCAATAACAAATAATTAGTATAAAAAAAACTCATGCAAAAATAAAAAAAAGGTTAGGAAGGTGATTATTATTTTTACTCTTACCAAGGCATCAAATTTGGGTTTATATTGAGGAGTAACCGTATCCACAAACTTGGGGATCTCAATGCCTGAAAGAAACATTGTCAAATATCTACACAAACTTGGTTCAAACAAAAGTATTCTTCAATCTAAAGAGAACAATTCACACAATTGAAATATTCACAAAAGCCAATAAATGTCGTTGGAGTTTGAAATATATACAGGGTGTAAGCTCCATTACTCCATTAGTGACAGAGCCTTGTATAGTTAAGTACTAGATCGCACTGACTTCAAAATGAAATTTCAATTGAACTATCAGACCAACAGAAATTCAGACTTGGTGCAACTGTTGAACCTTTTTAGCTGTTCAGTGAAAATTTGGCAGGAATTTGAGCAACAAACTTGGTGCATAGAGGACTATGCTGGAAAATGTTTAGAAGTTGCACTCAGTAAAATTCTAAATCGATATTTACTTTTAAAATTATAATAAGCTAGGTGAGTGAAGAAAGTAATGTAATATACACGGTGGATATTCAAAGTAAGCAGTATAATAGGAGAGCACTTCCCAATGGA
This sequence comes from Lycium barbarum, assembly GCF_019175385.1. NCBI lineage: Eukaryota > Viridiplantae > Streptophyta > Magnoliopsida > Solanales > Solanaceae > Lycium > Lycium barbarum. The sequence continues at coordinate 12,601,702 of NC_083344.1, read as the reverse complement.
GATGGGGTTGCACCAGAAATCAGCTCTTAGCCCATTTTTATTTGCCTTGGTGAAGGATGGTTTGACGCGGCAAATTCAAGGTGAGGTGCCATGGTGCATGTTATTTGCGGATGACATAGTCTTGATTGACGAGACCCGTAACGGAGTGAATGCTAAGCTAGAGGTGTGGAGACAAACTCTGGAGTCTAAAGGTTCAAGTTGAGTAGGACCAAGACAGAATACATGGAGTGCAAGTTCAGAGACGTGACACATGAAGCTGGCGTGGAAGTGAGGCTTGGTACCCAGGCCATCCAAAAGAAAGGAAGTTTCAAGTATCTTGGGTCTATCATACAAGGAAATGAGTATATTGACGATAAATGTCACACATCGTACTGGTGTAGGGTGGATGAAATGAAGGCTCCCTTCAGGAGTGCTGTGTGAGAAAAAGGTGCCACCAAAGCTTAAGGCAAGTTCTACAAAGTGGTAGTGAGACCGACTTTGTTGTACGAGGCGGAGTGTTGGGCAGTCAAGAATTCGCACGTCCAAAAGATGAAAATTGCGAAAATGAGAATGTTGCGATGGATGTGTGGGCACACCAGGCGAGATAGGATTAGTAATGAAGATATCCGGGATAAGACGGGAGTGGCGTCGGTGAAGGAAAAGATGCGGGAAGTGCGGCTGAGATGGCTTAGGCATGTGAAGAGGAGAGACACAGATGCCCCAGTAAAGAGGTGTGAGAGGTTGGCTATGGACGGTGTCAAAGGAGGTAGAGGTAGGCCGAAGAAGTATTGGGGAGACAGGACATGTTGCAGTTCCAGCTTACCGAGGACATGACCTTAGATAGGAGGCTATGGAGGACTCAGATTAGGGTAGAAGGCTAGTAGGTAGTCCCGCGTATCCCTTCATACTAGTAGTCCCAATTTTGATCTCCAGTTTATTGTCCTTTGATTCTTGCTACTATATGTTGTTTCTTGTACTTCGACTATCTTGTTTATCTATGCTAGCCACTGCTTCTTTTTTCTCAGACTATTTTATCAGGGCTTTTTCGCTTTCGTAGTTGCATTTTCATATTGCTTTGAGCTATTTGTGCTTATCTGACCTTTTCTCGTCATGTTTTCTCTTGAGCCGAGGGTCTTTTGGAAACAACCTCCCTGTCTTCCGAGATAGGGGTAAGGTTTGCGTACACTTTACCCTCCCCAGACCCCACATTGTGGGATTTCACTGGGTATGTTGTTGTTGTTGTTGCAGTATGATAGGAGTAAGTATTCTTCCAGAAATCTTGAATTGACATTTAATGTTGCTACAAGACAACAGGAAAGATGACATTTTTTTTTTGGGGGGACAGACTAAAAAGAAAAGGGTGCCACATAAATTGGGATGGAGGGAGCAAGGTATTGCTAATCAAGCACAGGACAAGAAAAAGAGAGCTAGCAAGAATTTTGATTCAGGAAAACAGAAATATCCAAGAATTTTGAAATTGATATTTCTCTGCTCCAGTCTAGACTAGGGGCAACTTTAAGGCACTTAATAAGTTCGGGCACAGACTTATTCCACATACAAGTAAATAAAAGCTTTCTTCCAGCTAAATGGGAATATATGTGACTTAAGAGGAAAAGAAAAGAAAAGAAAATGGAATCCAGTCTGATTGGGCACAGCTATTTGTACTACCAAGTAAAGTGCTCAAACTTATTGATGCATATTGTAGAAGTTATTTTTGGTCTGGTGGTAATGTGATTACTAGAAAGGCTCTTGTAGCTTGGGAGAGACTGTGTAGTCCCAAATCTTGTAGTGGACTTAATTTAATCAATTTCCAACTCTAGAATAGAGCTGCCTTGGCAAAACACTGCTGCGATATTACTAACAAAAAGGATAAGCTCTGGGTAAAGTGGATCCACATGTTTTATATAAAGGACCAAATGTTTTATGGACTGCCCAAGCACAAAACAGGCCAGCTGGATGATTAGAAAGGTCGTGCAGGCGGTTTTATCCATTATATTATTATTCCTACAGGCGGTTTTAATTGTAGATGAGTAACAGCAAATCACAGAGGTAAGCAAGTTCTGACTTCATCAACTTTTATTGATAATGATATGACCAACCATCAGAAAGAATGTTTTCATATTTTATTGGAACCAAAATAGTTATTAACATCCTTTACTTCTGGAAGCTGCTCGACTCATAGACCCATCTTATACTCCACATAACCTCTATTAAACAGACCAGGTTGACAGAAAATATAATAACCTGCATCGAGAAATTTGGTTCAAGAGACTAAACAGGGACATCCACTTAGTGAGACCAAGTTCTGCAACAGCATGCAATACCTCAAATGAAGTATTTAAACCATTATACGCCAAGATCATTTGAAATATTTTTCATCCAAACGATAAATGTTTGTCTAAAACTAAATATCTAATGCAAAACAAGCTCAGTAGAGAAGCATTTCATCCCCAACCATGACCATGCATGTAACTCCCTCTGTCCCAATTTATGTGATGGTGATTGACTAGGCACAAAGTTTAAGAAAGAACAACAAACTTATAAAACCATGGTCTAAAATATTCCTTGTATATTTTTCTTGTATAAATAATTTACTTAAAGGTAAAATAGGAAGTTTAAAACTAAATTGCTTCTAAATATAGAAAGGCCATTTTTTGGGACAGACTTAAAAGGAAAGCGTGTCACATAAAATGGGACAAAAGGAGTACAATAGAGCCGAATAATCTCAGACAGAGGCACTGTTCAATAAGCGATCTTAAGGAAAGCATTCAGAAACTATGAAAGTAAAAATTTTGAGATGTTTTAAACAGAATCAGGTCGATACATATTGTAAATCCGATGTGCATATTATAGTAGATGCATCCACTGATGAATTTCTCACTCAGGCACTTGGAACTCATGAATTAAGCCACTAACAATATGAAACTCATGACTTTTTCATAAGAAAGGTAACCCATAATGCAACTCAGGAATTACGCCACTAATAATTTGAAGAAAGCTACAGACTACTCACATTTAATCCATTTACCTATACAACTCACTTACATAGAAAACTATATCAGGAAATCCTACGCCTGAGTAATCTTACAATCCAAGACCACTAATCTGCTCAGTAATTTAGTAGTTTTATGGCCAACAGTTTGAAGTCAAATTCTCAGAAACAAGAGATGTAACATTAAAGGTACTATGAGAGAATGCTAATATTTTGTTTTTGTTGATCAAGAATAGCGAGCATGCTAACCCTCAGGGGTTGGCCTGGTGGTAATTGGCTTGAGCCTTGGGGTTTGCTCCCTTTCAAGGTCTCAAGTTCGAAACCCACTGGGTGCAAACAATTTCTGAGGGCCATCGGACTGGTGTAAAACCCTGAATTACCCGTGGTGCACTTGCGGGAAACTCCTTGCCGAGGGCCTGTGCACCCCCGGGATTAGTCGGGGCTCAAAGAGACCCGGACACCCGGTGCTTAATCAAAAAAAAAATAGCGAGCATGCTTCTTTTTTCGAATTGCTTTTACTTGAGCCGAGGGTCAACAACCTCTCTACCTCCCAAGGTAGGGGTAAGGTCTGCGTACACATACAAACTGCACTCCCCAGACCCCACTTGTGGGATTACACTGGGTATGTTGCTGTTGTTGTAAGTAACGCGAGCATGTAATATAGTAATATGAATAGTACAAACTGAAAAAGAGAATCTGAAGCTGCACATACTGTCGTAGGCCTCTTTGTACATGTTTACCAAGCGAGAACCAATTCCTTTTCTGTAATACTCCCAGTTGATAGGTTCAGGTTCCTGCTTGGCATAGAAGCAAAAAATACTCAGTGTTAGAGCATCTAAATTTATCATCCAAATAGAGAAAAGTATCTATCTGAAAAACTTACAGAACAAGTGATTACTCAGTAACACTACACTACTCAATGTATATCCATGGTTAGAGAATTTAGTTGTTTTGAAACTCACAAGTACCATTTGGTCAAACCCCACCAAAAAAAGGCTCAGAAACTCAATAGAGACAGAGACTTAAAAGCCACTTCACAAAGGTAAACAGCAATTAAATTTATGCAATAACTCTTCAAATATGAATATTTTTATTGGCCACCAAATTTTTAAATTGGAAGAGTTTTTTAATAAATTTTTTGATAGCTATCATAAATTCAAATTTGATAAAATGGCAAACGAGCTCGTCACTCTCTTTTTAAGTAAATGGTTCAATGTACATCAGATACTTGGTAACCAAGGTACTGCCCTATAAAAGAAGCCCACAAAAGTACAGGCAAGCAATGATAGCATATACACAGGAGCGGAGTTCTTCTCCCTTGTGTGGTTTGCGGGCTATTACACAGGAGCGGGGTTTACCCTATGCGCACCCGAAGGGAAGCGGCTGCGGGTTCCCTCGTCATCAAAAAAAAAAAAAAGTACAGGCAAGCAACGATAGCATATACAGAAATAATTCAATCAAAAGCTTTTGCATCCACCAAGGCTTTCCCACACTAGTTGTAATCAACTCATACAACAAATCCAGGAGTACATATGGCAACATTCATCACTCTTCAAATCATATTATAGAGATCATTCCTAATAAAACAATCATGCTAATTCAATTTTAATGGAAATTATGCCATGCTAGTTAAAAATCCCAAACCCAACAAAATCAATTCCAGCACAACACTTCAATCCTTCAACAAAAAACCCATCTTCTTCCAACCATTTCATAGCTCGCAGAAGAGGATAAACTGTTAATCACCACACAGAAATTATACTTCACAACCATAAAACACCTCATGCTTCAGTCAACCAAATTACAAGAACAAAACAATCCCATATACAATGTTTGTTTTGATTGTTACTAAAACGTTATCGTATTGTATCGTTAAATCTGTTGTTATGAAACGATGAGAAGTCCCATTTTGTGTAACAACCGATTTGGTGTGATCGCATCGTCACCTTCTTTCATTTTGTCTTTACTTCTTACTCCCTCCTTCTCAATCTGTTTGTCTAGTTTTGACTGGACACAAAGTTTAGGAAAGTAAAGAAGACTTTTTGAATCTTGTGGTCTTAAATTAAAGATATGTAGAATGTACCAAAATGCTCTTTAATCTTGTGATTTTAAGCATGTCATGTGGAAAGTTGGAATTGAAGAGCTGCCCAAAAAGGAAAGAGGCATTCTTTTTTAAACGGACTAAAAAGGAAAGGACGACAGACAGATTGAAACGGTGGGAGTACTATCTAATAATCCTATTTTATCTTTTACCCTACCTTTTTATAGTAGCTCTATCCCGTAACCTACTTTTCTTGTAGGTTTATCCTTCAAATTGTTGATAAGTCATAAGGATACAATCTATCCAAACACTGTATCCCTCAAAACAATACAGTAGGATACCCTATAACACAATAAAATATGATATAATACATAAATTATGAAACAATATGTAACAAACATCCGAACACAGTGTTAGTAATCCACCAAATAATAGATCCAAAAACTACAGAACAGAAAACTTAATACCGAAAAATATCTAGGAAACAACAAATAAAAAATTTATAATGCCAAAAAAAATCCTTAAAAAAATCAAAATATTGGGAAAAAACGCACATATAGATAAAGAGGAGAGGGAGAAAGAGGGAACTTGAGGAGTTAATATTATAGGGATCATTCCTAATAAAAAAATCATGCTAATTCAATTTTAATGGAAATTATACGTGTTATTTGCTTAAATATCCCAAACCCAATAAAATCAATTCCAGCAATAGTTCCAATAAACTCAAATTGGATCAGTGATCGATTTCTAGGTTTCGTCGTAAACCTATTTGGTTATTTCCAATTACGTAAATCAATAGTACAAACCACACTAAGGTAGGTCATCTCCCTTGAATAGGAAAAGTAACAATCAAAACCTAGATCCACATACATAAAATATCTACAAAACAACAAAAAATCTATAATTCCAAAAAAGCAAATGTTGACAGAAAAAAAATGCACATATAACCTGACTGAACTTGGTCTGGAGTTGGGAGTTAACATCATCGAAAGCGCGACGGAGATTAGAGAACTCCTTTTTTGCTTCATCGGTGACTAGAAGCTTCGCCATTCCTTCCCAATCAATAGTCCTACCGGCTTTGAATGTTACATCAGCGATCTTCTTCACCGTACCGCTCATTTTCACTCGCACTCTAGTTGTATGATAAAATGTCTCCGAGAAGCGACTTGGCTGGGTGCCTGATATGATGCGAGGCAGGGCTTCCCAAATCCCACATATAGGATTTTTATCATTTTCATTTTTTTACTTTCTATTTTTTAAATAATTTTTATTTTTTTTAATTAAACTACTTAAATTTTAACCAATATTTTATAACGTATGGTTTCATCGTATTGACATGAGAAAAATTGTGACTTATAATATTTTCTTTTTTATATAATTTTTTGGGTATCTGAATTTTTAAATATTAAATTGATCTAATTCAATTTTGATTAATTTCGATCACGCTTTTGAGGAAGCACAGAAAAACTGAGGCTCAGAGAAGCGACTATGACCACCTCTAGGATTTTTATCATTTTCCTTTCTTTGCTATTTTTTTAATTTCTTTTTTCTCAATTTATGATTTTTTTTAAGATTTAAACTACATAAACTATTATGAATCAGTCTCAGCCAACGTGACTACGGATATCACAAAAAGTAGCTATTGGGCCAAGAATCAACAATAAGACCAAAAGGACTTCAAATTTTTTGCGCGGATTGTCCTTCATACGGACTAGTCTTTAATTTTTTCGCCTGTTTCTCATTTAATGAAAATTTGTGGGCCAAAGTACCTTTATTCGCTGGTCTACAAAACTAGAGATTTTCGGTTCGATCCCTAGCAAAGTCGGAAAAAAATCGCAAGGCATAGTTTCATTGAAACTTTGCCTTGTCGGCCAAAGTTACATAGAAATTATGCCTTGTCCGACATAGTTTTGTAGAAATGAAGTTATCCGGTATAAGGTGTGTAATAAGTAATTTGCTTAGCATAAGTTTATAGAAATTTTGCCTTGTTCGGCATAAATTCTGCTTTGTCTGGCATAAGTTCTGTAGAAGTGAAGTTATGCCGGATAACTTAATTTCTACAGAATTATGCCGAACAAAGCATAATTTCTATGTGACTTTGCCCGACATAAACTTTGACTTGTGAAATTAGGTCATAGATCCGAATTTCTTTTTTTGTTTTTTCGATGTCAGAGATATTTTCAACCATTTTTTTTTATACTTAAAGTGCCTAAAGGCACAATTAAAGACCAGTGATTTGAGCGGCAAAAATTAAAGACCACCCCATGATAGGGGCATTCGTGCGAATTGCCCAAAGGACTTCACAAAGTTTCTAAGGGTTCATTTGGGATCCAGGCCCAACTAACGAGAAGTTAAAAAGGACTAAGTGTTTGAAAGAAGTGGTTATACAATTGTTATAAATAGTCTATATTCCCTCGTCCCTTTGTTAGCCTCATCTCCTTCCAGTTCTTAGTAGAATTTTTATTGTATTGCTATTGTGTTATTGTGTTCTTGGTCGGGGATAGGGGCTAGGAACAGGCGTAGTAAGGAGCTAAGAGAGCTTCTAGGCTGAGAATAGGATCCTGGAACATATGGACTTTATCCGGGAAGTCCATAGAGCTAGTGAAGATTCACAAGAAGATGAGGATTAGCATAGCTTGTCTACAAGAAACCAAGTGCGTAGGATTTAGGGCACGGGATATGGATGTGTATAAATTGTGGTTCTCCGGAGGCTCGAGGTATAAGAATGGAGTAGGTATTTTAGTGGAGGAAGAGCTACGGGAGCAAGTGGTAGAGGTTAGACGGGTCAATGACATGATGATAGCGATTAAGTTAGTCGTTAGATGGTTCACTTTGAACATTATTAGTGCTTACGCTCCGCATACGGGCTTGGATGTGGAGGAGAAGGTGCATTTTTTGGAGGACTTAGATGAGGTGGTGAGAGGTATAACACATATTGAGAAGCTATTGATAGGAGGAGATTTCAATGGACGCATAGGGTCAACACTGGGGGGTGGTTATGATGATGTACATGGTGGTTTTGGTTTCGAGGACAAGTATGAAGGAGGAATCTCGTTGTTGGATTTTGCAAGCGCTTTTGGGTTGGTGGTAGCGAATTCGACTTTCCCGAAGAATGAGGAGCACTTGGTAACTTTTTGTAGTGCCATGGCAAGGACCGAGATAGACTATTTGCTCCTTAGGAAGGATGATAAACGTGTTGTAAAGACTGCAAGGTCATCCCTAATGAGAGTCTTCTGCCCCAGCATAAACTATTGGCGATGGATTTGGAGATTAAGAGGAAGAAAAGAAGAAGGTTGTGGACCGACCAAGGATCAAATTGGCTAACTTGACTGTAGCCATTGCCTCGGAGATGGGGGAGAAGTTGGTGGATATGGAGGCTTGGGGGAGTAGCGGGGATGCGAGCAGTATGTGAAATAGGTCTATGGGTTGCATTAAGAAAGTAGCTAGAGAGGTGTTGGGGGTCTCCAGAGGTGGAGTTAGTAGGCATCGGGAGGGCTGGTGGTGGAATGGGGAAGTTCAAGAGAAGGTTGAGGCAAATGTTACGGTTCGCTTTTACGCGGGTTAAGGCATAAAAGTCACTACGAGGTTGTTGGTGCTCTAAATGGATTTTAGTGCTTTTAGAGTCGCCACCTAATTTATTAAAGGAAAACTAGGAAAACCGGGTAAAAGATTTTTCAAGCAAGAGAGAAATTTTTGGTACTAAAGTTCGAGGTAAGGGTTCTGGTGATCCTCTAGGAAAGGTTTTACGCACCGTAGTATTAAAGATCCGTAGAATACGGTTAACCTACGAGCTTCAATGTGTGATTAATGTACTTATTTGTTTAAAAGTGTTTTGTTTTTCCGCAAAAAATGTCATTCATATCCATATCATAATTTCAAGAAAAAATTTGGCAAAAATTCCCCTTAGAAAAAGGGTTTTTTGGATTTTCAAAATCCACACAAGTGTTCAACTCACTTTATTGCCGGACTAGGACACACCGGGGATTTCTCCCGACTAGAGTCGCTACTATTCTAGTCATAACAGGATGAGTTTAGTTCTTATGGGTTTTTATTTTTTTAAAGAAAATATGGAGTATTCTCCTATATATATATATATATAGGTATATGTAAAAAGAAAGTCTTTTTAGGTCCAACTTTATCCTTTTGAAGCCCATAAAGTCTAACCGTTTCCAAAGTCCAAAAGTCCATCATATCTCAATTTGGTCCAAAGTGTATTTCCCTTTATTTTTAATCCATTTGGTTTTGGGCTTCCAGGCCCAAATCAATCTTTATTTCTTCATCAGATTTAAACTCGCGGCCCATTTCAGTTTCAAATGTCCAAAAAAAAATTTATCCTTCAAGACGTCTAAAAAAACAGTTCCTTGAGTTTGCAAAAGAATTCATCATAACACGGTTTTAGTTCCAGAAAATGTCACACAGCTTCCTTTTTAGAATCACAAAGGATGTACCAACATTTCACTTAACCATTTGTGAAGAAACATTAGCCATTACTCCCTTTCCGTTTTTGTGATCTTTAGCAAAAATCCCATTCTTTGCCATTAACTGTGTTACTTAAAACAATTTGAAAAAAAATATCTAAGTTTGATTTACCACGTGAAAATTGCTTGTTATCCCAGTTTTAGAAAAGGGTTGACGACTTTCCTAAGGAACTAAACGTTGATTCCCTAGGTTCTACACATGCATAGGGTTCCAGTATTTTTGCAAGAGTTTTTACAAATACACATACATGAACAGATATGAAAAATAAAGGAGGAAACTCAAGCTGGTGGGCCTACCAAGCCCACCAGTAGACTATTTTCACCCATAGTTTGGCCTTCAAATAATTTAGCTTCCCTTTCTATTTTATTTTTATGGACTCGATCAAGAATAGGTCATTGGGCCAATGGTTTTATGCAAATGGAAGTCGCCCAAGCCAAGATATTTCATGCAAGCAAGACTAAAAAGGGATAAGGATTAGGACGTGTTTAAGTTAAGATTGCAAATAAAAGCAAACTAGTATAATACATATATGTATAAGGCATGCCATTCGTCATTTAATAGGATAAGAACCTGACTAAGTATACATAGACTGGGGACAACAAACAAATAGGCCCAAAATTTGCGAGTAACCCAAGGCCCATATAGATCAAGATAACATAAAAACAGACCCAAACATTGAAAACAAATAGTCCACAAGACCATTTCTCTTAAAATAAAAAATAGGCAATGCCATACAAATATAACAACTCCAAGCCAATATACCATGGGTATACACACCCATGGAGATACTAAAATAGCCCAAAAAGGAAAGCTTTCACCCTTTTGTTCTTGATGCCGCACAAGATCCAAGGGGTTTCTAGGAACCCCAGGCATGGCAGACACTAGGGAAAGCTTAAGCTTAATCCTTGAGTGCTACTAAGCATCTCCATTTATGTGTTAAGCTTATGGCATATAAGGGAGGGAGTATCAATATTTGTATGCAAAGATTACAATAGAAACTAGCTATACCACACATATAATATACAACCAGTTGAATGTATGACAAAGTTTAATAGCGTAACACCTCCAAGAGACAGTCAGGCCCAAATTAAATAATAGTGAGAAAGAACATTAAGCCCATGTAGAATCACTTATCAGAAATACACAAACTGGGCTAACCATGACTTACACTTAGTTATAAGAGAAGGCCCAACCATTAATATGAAAGAAACTGGCCCCAAACTCTTGCGGTTCGCTTTTTACGCGGTGTTAAGGCATAAAAGGCTACTACGAACTCGTTGGTGCTCTTTCGGACTTTCTTTCGAAAAAAGAGTCGCCACCTAATTTTTAGGAAATTAGGAATTCTAGTTTTGAAGGGTTTATTCAAATACCGTGAAAAAACCTTCGTAATCCAGAGTTCTAGGTAATGGTTCTGATGATCTCCTGGGGGAGGTGTTAAGCACCCCAGTATTAAGGATCCGTACTATACGGTTGACCTTTGAATTCCAGTGTATGAGTATTTGCTAAAAACTGCTTATTTTGTGTTTATTTTCCCAAAAAAACAAAAGAACTGTCAATAATAGGGCTAACCATTAAATAATAGTGAGAAAGAACATTAAGCCCATGTAGAATCACTTATCAGAAATACACAAACTGGGCTAACCATGACTTACACTTAGTTATAAGAGAAGGCCCAACCATTAATATGAAAGAAAATGGCCCCAAACTCTTGCGGTTCGCTTTTTACGCGGTGTTAAGGCATAAAAGGCTACTACGAACTCGTTGGTGCTCTTTCGGACTTTCTTTCGAAAAAAGAGTCGCCACCTAATTTTTAGGAAATTAGGAATTCTAGTTTTGAAGGGTTTATTCAAATACCGTGAAAAAACCTTCGTAATCCAGAGTTCTAGGTAATGGTTCTGATGATCTCCTGGGGGAGGTGTTAAGCACCCCAGTATTAAGGATCCGTACTATACGGTTGACCTTTGAATTCCAGTGTATGAGTATTTGCTAAAAACTGCTTATTTTGTGTTTATTTTCCCAAAAAAACAAAAGAACTGTCAATAATAGGTTCGCATATCATGTATATTTGAGAAAAAAATTGGATATATTCCCTTTATATACAGGGTATCATAGTTTTGGGTTTATAACATCTGTATACAAACAGTCTCCTTTTATGTATAAGGAGTATATTTACTTTGTGAAAGAAGTATAAAAGAAGTCTTTGTTTTATTAAGATTAAGTCCATGTTATACTCATACACTGGCTAAGGTCACTCCATATTGGTACGTTCAGTCTTATCCGGAACTTTATATTACGAATTGGTTCTTATATGTTATAAAGGACATTTTATATGTTAAAAGAAGTATATCCCGTCTGTAAGTGCTAGTCTTTTTGGGCCTGCTCTCGGCCAAAAATGTGCAACATTTTGAAGATCTTTTTCTATCCTTAATTTTCAGGAAAGGAGTTATATATTTTTTTAAAGTCATCTAAACGGCATATGAACCGTTGCCCTAAGATGGCTAATTCCAACCATAAAATATTTCCACTATAATATGAGTTTGATACAAGTTACAAATACATCAAAATTGAAATGAAAAGCAAATATAACAATGTAAATGGAGCCAACGTTAGACTAGGGGCGTACCAAGCCCCCCAGTTAACCATTTTCACCCATGTCTGAGCCTTATGCGCGCCTCGCTATTTTCTTTATCTTCGCGGACTTGATTTTGAATGAATTTCCTATTGGGCCCAATAAGTGGGTTTGATTGGACCCGATTGGTCATGAGAGTAAAAGGGGAGAAAAAGAAAACAGAATCGGTTAGTTTATAAACACTGAACTTATCAAACACATATTCAGAAACATACACATATTTAACGATTATATGTGACCTATACTTACCCCTTTTGCTTCCAAAATAGTGTTCATTTCATTCGAGATTCAGAATGATATGAGGACTGGGTCCTAACCCTGTGTCCCCAATGTCGCACAAGTTCCAAGGGGCTTCTATGAACCCCAGGCCTGGCTAACACCAGGAGGATTAGGACAACCCCGAACTACCACACTTTGTCTTGGATTAATGAAACTAATAAAGAAACTAAGAGAGTATAAGGCACTGGCAGTGCATTTTATCATTAGCACTTACATCAAGTCACAATATTCTACAACTGAGAATGATAAATTGTGCAGCACACAGCAATCAGGAAGTTCCATTATCAATCAAGGAATGACATGTTCATATTAACACATAGGAGGTAATTAAATGAGTCGGGCAGTTCAAACAAGTAGTAGCAGAATGGAAACAATCACTTTCAGTATGAAGCACAGCCTAGGTGGTAATTTGAATGTGATATAAAGTTGAGGCAATGTGAACTATGATGCATAAAAGATTGTAAGCTAAGCATGGATCACAAGATGAAATACAGGTCAGTTACAAACTGGGGAAGCAGCACAAGCAACATTAATCTTAAAAAAAAAGGGAGAGAACACAGTCACCCAGGCTAAGAATTGAGACATGGCATACAGATGGGGACATGGCAAGAACTATCAGACTAAGTAATCTGCAGTAATTCAGTTGGCGTGGAAATATTATCAAAGGAGCGGGAGTGATTTTACAGGTTTTAGAGAATTCACACTTCAAGCTTACAGTGAGAAAAAATAATCATTCAAATCAAGTTTTAACCTTAGGAGGCATCATTTCAAATAGATAGGCAAAGGCAAAGTCAAGGTAATAATCCAAGGACTCAATAGGCTGTGTGTGTATGTGTGATCGAGTTCAGTGAGCAGATACTAGCAAAAGCATTCAATTCTATTCATATGAGTTCAGAGAGCACATTTAAAGAGACAAGCCATGGTTCAAAGAAGGAAGAGGGGAGGGGCATACAGGATTTGTTACCAAAGAAAGGAAGACAACATCTCATGCTAACTCTATTTCTGTTTAGGCAAACTACACATGCTTAAGAAAAGGGGAAAGGACAGGCATGAGATAGGTGCAGTAAAAGTGATGCAAATAAACAGGGAAGGCAAACAACAAATACCAAAATTATGTCATGACTCTTGAACCAAAATCCACACAATATGCCATCATGAGACAGTGATCAGCTATATGAGAAATAAATGAGAGCAGTAGTCAAGTATGCAGGCAGTATATAAAGGTCATGAATCACTCCAGGAGAGGGGGGGGAGAGGGGGGGGGGGGGGGGGAAGCACAGAAGGCATAGATGATCAACATGGTTCAAGTCAACAACTAGCATGGTAGGTAAGGCAAGGTGAGACAAATGCCCTGATGCAAGGCCCTAACAATGGTTGATGGAAATATTCTTGATGTTGGACACTTAAGTAAACATTGTATGGATACAACATAGGTAAATCACCTTAACAGCACTTGAAACTCTCAGAGAAGGACAAACATGATAAGAAGAGGACACACAACACATATGACAATCACACAGATCTTCCTTCAATGGCAAAAACAAGTAGAAAAAGTGTAACAGTACAACATTTTAGTGAAAGCAAGCATAAAGTGATCAGTTTAACTTGAGCAAGTGATGATTTAGATAGTGATGAAGCAAACAGGAGCAGAACAAGACCTTGGAGATTCAGGTTTCAGAATTGCAAAGTAAACAAACTAAGGTACAATGTTTTTTGATTTCTAAAGCGAACATGACTTCATGCATGAACACAGAGGAGGCATAATAGGAACCCTTTCATGGGACACAGAACTGGATTTAGGTGATACTTAGGCATCGGAGGGCAAAATTGTTAAGGCCAAGGGTCAGCTAAATGGCAAAGAACCAACATCCATTTTACTTGAGCAGGAGCCATGTTAGCTTAGGACAGAAAAACTAAGGTATCAAGCTTATTTTAAGCATGTAGGCTAGCAAATCAAGATATCATGTTTAAGCAAATGAATATAAGAAGCAACACAGAGCGTGGTCCAGATTCCAAGTCAGACCACTAAACATTTTCAAAGCATGAAGACTAAGCAAGTTGTCTAAACATATAAGAATGCAGAAAAAAGCAACAGCTTGGGAGATCACTAAGTGACACAGGGTTGTATACTCATAGAAATGCACCATGACAACCTTAGTACACCTTATAATATAGACCAAGGGCCTTATAAGAGGCTAAACAAACAATATGACATACATAATGAGAGTAAGTCATCCAAGCAGGCCATAACCCCTCAATAATAGACTAGCATAAGAGGCAAGGTGATCAGAATTTTAGAGGAGAAGCCTCATATAATCTTTAACAGCCAGAACCAATCAGAGGCAAACCATCCCTTACATTTTTAGAGTTGTTTCAAGCCAACTGATCCCTCTATTACCAAAATAAGTAGAATTCACACAGTACATAAAAAAAAAACACAAAGAGGATATGTCAAAGCAAGACTAGATCATGTAGCATTTAGATTCACACAACAATTTTAGCCCAGCATGCCTCATTTAAACTCCAGAATTAAGACACAAATAGCACAAGATAGCATAGAATAGGACATTGTGAACAAAATGATTTGAACCAACAAAGAGCCAAACTGGAACTACCTTAAAATATGATTAAACCTATCAACTTACTTTACTCATAAACAATCAATATAACCAGCTAATCCATCTGACATTAATCAAACATTCTGAATATTCTAAAGGGGATCTAATATCCTTCTTCACAACCTTCAATTTCAAAACCAAAACACAATAACATTAACTAATACCATTTACACTAATCTAACAATCCCAAACATCAATCAATCAACAATTAATATCATAGCAACCAAAACTAAAGCTAAAATACACACTAACACTAATACTAACTAAAAACAGAGAATTAAAGGGAAAAAGTAATAAACAAAATAAGAATTACCTTTTGTAGGCACAGCCGAATCAAGAATGGACTTGAGGAGCTTCTTCCCTCTTCCAAAACTCAGCCATAAAAAAAAACAAAATAAACTTTTGACTCAGAGGAGATTTAAAAACCTCAAAAATACTAAAAATTTATACTCAAAGAGCTCTTAAACTTGAATATTTTCAAGTGTAAAGCTCTTATTTCCAGATTTTCACCCTTTTAACTTTGTTTCCGCTTGTGAAAACTTCCCTTGAAACTGAATATGGGGTTCTATTTATAGAACCCCAGAAACCACACTTAATCCCTCACCACCGATGTGGTACAACATAGTTTTAACTAGTTTTACACTCAGATATATCAATAAAAGGCTAAGATTCAAGATAGCAACAATCAACGGCTGCAACTACTCCTAAAAGCTATAAAAATGAATAATAATAAAAGAAAACAAGGATTGCACCTTTAAGGGTTCGTTTGGATGCAAATTTGTGATAAAAATCGTGAATAGGACGAAGCAATAACTGCTCCGTCCTCTTCACTATCACAACCAAGCCTCATACACGCCATTATCACCAAAAAGGGTGGAGCAGTGGCAGGGGGTAGGGGAAGACAGAGAGGCGGCTAGGGTTTACCCCTAGCCCCTTTTGGAACTTTGCAAATAAAGTCCCTCTGTTCCTTTGTTTATTCAGGAAGGAGTATTATAACAGACGTGGGTCGGGTCAGCCCTAAATGGGCTGGACCTGGCCCTTTTATTTTTTTATTTTTTTATTTTTTTTATTCAAAAAATGTTTTGTATATTATAAGCGTATATATGCGAATATCGAATGTATATATATCCATGGGGCAGAATAGGAATTTTAGTAAAATAGGTTGTTATTTAAAGTACGTAGTAGTAACAAGAAATAATTAAAACGAGGTCAAACAAAGACGTAATTAAATTAACAAGCGGTTTTGAAACTCATTTTGCAGAAATAGCCTTAAATTGACCCTTAATTGAATAAGGGTTGCAATTATGACCAACCTTTGTAATCAATTGCAGAAATATCCTTGCAATTAACCATTTGCAAATATAGCCTATTTTGATAATTAATTTAACCAATTAAAACTATTTTGCATTAATGTCCTTAATTAATTTGCCCATGGCTTGGACTTTTCAATTAAGGCCATTTACAATTCAGCATTTGCAAAATTGACCCCAGCTATATTGAACCAAGAATTGGCTAATTATGAGGTGGTCATTTATGCAAGAATAACAATAATTAAACTAAAATCACAATTTTAAAACAACTTCGCCAAAATTGGCTCAAATATACACACATAGTAATAATTTA
This sequence comes from Lycium barbarum, assembly GCF_019175385.1. Taxonomy (NCBI): domain Eukaryota; kingdom Viridiplantae; phylum Streptophyta; class Magnoliopsida; order Solanales; family Solanaceae; genus Lycium; species Lycium barbarum. The sequence goes on along the minus strand of NC_083344.1, from coordinate 12,585,062 downwards.
GAGTTTGAGGGGTAAAATTGTTTATTCTCTTAATTATTCAAATTCCTTGGATATAAAAATAAAATAAATCGCTTTCTATATAATTTTCTTTGATTTTGCTGGATTAAATGAACAATTTTTTAAAATTGTCCTATTGCTGGAAAATTATAAAAATGCTGTAAAATGCTGTAAAATGCTGTAAAGATACCGATAATTTTATGAATAATTAATAGAGCCTTGAAGGTTCCCCTATTAATTTATAGAAGTAAAATTTTAACCTGAATAATTGTTTAAAATTATTTAGAATTTTTTGTGAGCGTGCAATTATCTTATTTATTATCGAAGGACCCTGAGTAAATAAAATAAATTATGGGAGGTCAAAAATCAGGTGTCAACAACTCTCCGTCAAACTAGTACAATATTAATTAATGACAAGAAGTTTGTAGTAGTGATATACATCATATATACTGGATATACTAACCTCTATACACTTGTGAGGTGTATAGAGTTTGAGTATACCTTGTATATCCAGGTATATCCTTCATTCACTTGAGAAAAACAAACAATCATACAGAGCATATGGTAAAAAAAGATGATAGACATTCAAATATAGAGGTTTCAACCAAGCAAAGTCCAACAGAATCAAGGAGGGGAGGGATATGCAAAGCAAATGTCAAGAAAATATATGATTATAACATTCCCACTCTCTTTTTATTCCAAGGATTCCATAGGATGTAAGTTCATATGGGGGAACCCCAGCAGTCTTAGAACAAGGAGATTAGGTTGAATTTTTACTAGAAAACTCAAAGCTTCATCACTCTTATTCCTTACTCTAGGTAAGTCATACCCATAATTACTCAACATCAAGTGACATCCTCTTGCCAACTTAGTCTTTCAAGTCCATGATCACACACTCACTATACACTAACCTTAAATCTACTTTTGCAAACAATTCTTTTAATCAGACACAGACATAAGGAAAAAAGTATATAGAATTGCAAGACAAGAGCAGAGACAAGCAGGACAACAGGTTTTAAAGTCATTTTAAAACCAAGTAACCATGATAATGCTATACCTATTGCAAGTTAAGACATGCCCTACACAGGACTGTTTCATAAGACAACTTGTAAATAGGTTAAAAAAGGATCAACATATCATCCTTTCATCACATATTACCAAACACAGAACTCTTAACAAATAAGCTTCATAGATTATGAAAGCAGGTCTTAAAAAGACCCCCTAATTTGCATTATAATACTTGAAACACATTCTGGGCTTTTTAAATGTGAAACCAATTAATCAACCTGATAGCTTAGGCCTCATAGCATACACACAATTACCCAAGGGAAGCAAAAGACCTTGTTCACTTTTAGGCAAGTCATTTTAGTTCTTAAAGGTGCAGTCTCAGTGTTAACAAAACCCCAAAGAGACTCATGTACCATTTTAGCTTTAAAGTTCATTAGGAATGATGTGCAGGCAGTTTCAGATCAAGCAAAAGCAATAGACAAACAAGAGACTCCCAATTTTAGACAAAGTGCAAAGATTAATCAGATGGTTCTTTTCAGTGATCCAGTCTTACACAAACCAAACATGATATTTCAAGGCACCAGATCCCATAAAAGTTACCATAAGGTAGAAGTAATAGATTGGAACATAGTTTAACTCAACAGGATCAACCACATGATTTAAAAAAAAAAACATTTCCCATACTTAGCATTACTACAGTATTACCCCTCAAACATGAGACATTAGGCCAAACAAAACCAAGCGTACTTAGTCCAGTTATAGCAAAACCGTCACGCCAATAGTTAATCTCACTAACATATTCAAGCCAACAATATCTGATAGTCATCTAACCAGCTCCCAATAAGGTAACAATACACACATTGTTCAAGCAATACAGTGCATGTTGGACATGAATAAATTTTGACATTAAATAAATAGAGGAAGGGTATATTTGACCACATAGGTCAGACTTAAAGAGTCTATGCCTAACTAAGTCAAGACATTATCTCTCCTGTGTGATTTGCGAGCTATTACACAGGAGCTCGGTATACCCTGTGCGCACCCGAAGGGTAGCGGCTGCGGGTTCCCATATCATAAATTTTTTTTTAAAAAAAAGTCAAGACGAACAACTCATGATATGGCTAATTTGATTTAAACAATGGGCATGTTCTTCTTTCAGACTTATCCTTAGCGGGTTGATGTGACTGCTTTCAGGATGTTGGATCATTGATGCTATTGTGGCCAGTGCATCAGGAAATTCATTCTGGGCCCTTGGCGCATGTCGAAATTTGATTTTTATGAATTTCTTGCTCAATCTCTATGCCAAGTTTACATATGGTAAGATATTTTCATTCTTACTGGCACATTCGCCTTGTACTTGATGAATCAGCAAGTCGGAATCTCCGACGACCAATAATTCATTGATGTCCATATCCAGTGCCATTCTGAGACCTAGAATGCAGGCCTCGTATTTAGCTATGTTGTTGGTACAGCGGAATTTGAGCTTGGCAGCCATGGGGTAGTGTTGCTCATTTTTTGATATCAAGACTGCTCCAATTCCGGAACCCTTGTAATTCATTTCTCCGTCAAAGAACAATTTCCAGCCAGTATAGGATTCTGCTGCTCCTTCTTCTATGGTCAACACCCCTTCATCTGGGAAATGGGTGCGAAGTGGTTCGAGCTCCTCATCTATCGGGCTTGTGCTAGTAAGTCAGCCAAGGCCTGTCCTTTGATTGCTTTCTATGCTATGTACACAATGTCAAATTCACTCAACAGCATCTGCCATTTGGCCAATTTCCCCATGGGCATGGGCTGGTGGAATATGTACCTTAACGGATCCATCTTGGATATGAGGTGAGTGGTGTATGAAGACAAATAATGCCTCAATTTCTGAGCCACCCAAGTCAGAGCACAACAGGTCTTCTCCACCAGCGTGTATCTTACCTCACAGGCTGTGAACTTCTTGCTCAGATAGTAAATGGCACGTTCCTTTTTCCCTTCTTCATCATGCTGTCTCAACATGCAACCGAATACCTTTTCAGCTACTGGTGGTACCAAGACTGGTGGGTTGGACAAGTATCTCTTGATAGTATCGAATGCCTCTTGGCACTCCTCTTTCCATTGTGTAGGAGTGTAATTTTTCAAAAGCTTGAGGATAGGCTCCACAATGATAGTGGATTGAGCTATGAATCGTCCAATGTAATTCAGCCTTCCCAGGAAACTCATGACTTATTTCTTAGTTTGGGGAGGAGGTAATTCTTGGATTGCTTTGATCTTTATCGGGTCTAGCTCTATGCCCCTTCGGCTGATTATGAACTCCAGTAGCTTTCCGGCCTGTACTTCGAATGCACATTTGGTCGGGTTCAATTTCAAGTTAAACTTCGGGAGCCTGTCGAAGAATTTCCTCAAATGTGTGGTATGCTCCGAACTTTCCTTGATTTGATAATGATATCGTCCACGTAGACTTCAATTTCTTTATGGATCATGTCGTGGAAAATGGTAGTCATGGCTCTCATGTATGTTGCGCCGGTGTTCTTGAGGGTGAAGGGCATTACCCTGTAATGGTACACCCCCATGGGGTGATGAAGGCTGTTTTCTCGGCATCCTCTCTATCTATTATGATCTGGTGGTAGCCGGCAAAACAATCCACAAACGACTGTAGCTCGTGCTTGGCACAATTATCTATAAGTATGTGGATGTTCGGGAGTGGAAAATTATCCTTTGGGCTAGCCTTGTTAAGATCTCGGTAATCCACGCAGATCCTTATCTTGCCGTCTTTCTTGGGTACTGGAACTATGTTGGCCAGCAATGTGGGGTATGATGTCACTTCCACCACTCCAGACTCAATCTGTTTCTCCATCTCGTCTTTGATTCAGATACTAAGATCCGGTTTGAATTATCGGGTCTTCTGCTTTACTGGAGAAAAACCCTCATTGATGGGTAGTGATATGCTCAAATTACACCGATAAGTGGCGTAAAGCGGACGTTATCAAATATAATAACCCAAACAAGGTTAGGGTCGAATCCCACAGGGAATATGGAGAGAAAAAGGTACTAATTATATGCGATACTAGTCTTTAAAGACTTTAATCCTATTCCGAATAGTTTGAAATATTTGTTGTGTAATGTAAACGAATACTTTGACTTGAATTGTAATTAATGCGAGAGAGATAGAGAGACTAAGGTTGTGTTCCCAGCTTTGATTAGATATTGTGCTTCAGGTTTGAATGTGATATACTTATAATGGTTGTTCTAAGGGTATGCACTCGATCTCTTAAGGACTTCCTAATGTTTCCCAACAGTTAGACCATATGTCCTCTTTGTGATTCTTCCAAATGCAAAAGAGTTGAAATTAAAAAGCGACCAATAATGCCAATTAGACTTGTTCTTATTCCTAAGTTAGTCTATTAAACGAGAGTTAATGCCCCGAGTCATTGTTATTCACTCTTACTAATGCTAACTCTCTTGTCCAAGAAAAGTTAGTATAATGGCTTAGGCTAATGCTTGCAATCATTACCCAACGCTAAAACACAAAGATTGAATAAATATCAACAACTATAATGCATATATCAATAGTAGAAACCCATTCACATAATACCCATCATAGGGTCCACAACCTTAGAACTAAAATTAGCTACTCATCATTTTATTTAACAAAGAAAGCTTAAAAGATAACATAATGTACTTACAATAGTAATACCAAGTGGAGTGAGGGTGAAGTTGGTGGCTTAAATGCCCCAACAACTTCAGAAATATCAAAGGCTTAAAGTTAATGCTCCCAAAAGAACTCAATAATTGCTAAAAACCTAATTTTAAGTATTTATAGGGCCAAAAATCGTGCCAAAGTTCTGGACAAAAACACCCTTCATGGCATCGTTACGGACCGTAACACGGGTTACGGTCTGTCCTTCGGTTCCGTCCTTTGACAGTTTGATATTATGTCAACACTTCTTTCGACGGACCATAACACAGGTTACGATCCGTATCTTCCAGCGGATCATGGCTTCAGTCTTCAGTGGCCAATGCGTTACGCCCCGTAACCTGCGTTACGGACCGTCTTTCTGGGTGTAACATTGGACAATACTTAGGCTTCTTACTGGAAATTCCCTTCATATTACGGTACACGTTATGGCCCGTAACGTGTGTTACGGACCGTTCTTTTGAGCCGGCATGTATCTGGATCTTCCTCTCAGGTTACGGATCACGTTACGGTCCGTAACTCGAGTTACGGATCGTCCTTTTGCTCCAAGTTGTCCATTTTTCAGCAATTCTAATCATTTTCGTTCCTTAGTCAACCAACCCTACAAAACGTGAAAATAACATACGAAACGATGTAAAAACACTTAAAAACAAGCAACACTTCTAGTGAAAAGACATAAAATGTGCCAAAATTCACGGCACATCAACACCCCGAACTTAAGCTTTTGCTTGTCCTCAAGCAACTACAACAAGACTCACTACTAGCACACGACATCTAGCAAAATAAGAATGCATACGGTGGTTTTGGAACATATTTCTAGCACAGACTCTTCAATCCAAGAAAAATATTGGGCTCTTATCCATGTCCTATTTGTGACACAAGACGCACATTTTAGAACAATTGCAATTGACTATGCAACCTCAATTAATGACACAATCATAGTTTGGGAGTTTCTATGCACATGAGCTTCAACTTCCGGAAATCAGTTAATTCGCAATCTACAATCCTTACGCCCTCACATAAACCAAAATATGTCCCAACACACATATTTACAAAATAAATGGGACAAGAGACTAAAGAGACAGAAGGACACTCACACTCACAAAGAAATTTGCATACCATACTTGCACATACCATAGGCCTGCCTTTATTTTCAATGCCTTCAACTTTGAACAATTTGATTGTGATCACATTTGGACTTTTTGTGGCTTGTAACGTTTGCTTAGGGACGGGTAGGATAAATATTTGGATAGTGGTGACTCACCCTCCTTGACACTACACTTTGACTTCATTCACCTTTCTTCCTTATTGTTGACCCTACAGCTCCGGCGTGAATTTATTTAAGACTTATATATACATATATATATATATATATATATTTTTTTTTTTAATACCAACCACACCGAATCATGCTCCGCAATACTCCCGATCACCCCCAACAGGCTTTTGGCATATATATATATATATATATATATATATATATATATATATATATATATATATATTTTTTTTTTTTTTTTTTTAATACCAACCACACCGAATCATGCTCCGCAATACTCCCGATCACCCCCAATAGGCTTTTGGCCTCATTTTCCGCATCTTTCACTTATCACCCCCAACTTAGGATTTTAGCCTCATTTTCCACATCTTTCGCTTATCACCCCCAACTTAGGCTTTTATCCTCATTTTCCACAACTTTCGCTTATCACCCCCAACTTAGGCTTTTAGCCTCTTTTGTCATTCTTTAGTGTCAATGAAGGACTTGATGCCAAATGGGTTTATTCACAGAAGGGATGGAAGTTAATTAACGACTAATTAAAGAAAAAGTCTATAGGCTCAAAATGGGAGACTAGGGATCATTTTCTGTACAGGCTAGGCTCATTTAAGATAAACAGGCTTTGGAGTCAATACAAAGAAAGCCTAAGATCACTTCACAATCAAACTCTCCTTAGAATTCACGCACGACCAACCGGGCAAGTTCTAGATTACAAGCATTATACACAAATGGAAATTAAGAACTCACAACACAATGGCATCAGGATTGTTTAAATACTATGACTTGACTTCCGTTTGAAGATTTCACACACATGGACACCCTTTATTTGCAATGTCATTAAAAGAACCATACATGTCAATATTAACAACCCATTCTTGATGTACATCACAAATTATTTTTTGGAGGGATATCAATGACTTGTAAAACACTTTTATATATGCTAGAAAACACGAACCACCACCACCACATAAGTCATCTTTACTTTACTTTAACTAAACAGCCTAAACATTGCCAGGTTCAACATAAAATAACACCCCTCGGGAAAATAACACATGGCAAAGAACAGCCGAGGAGGGTCCTAAACACATACTTAATATCACAATTTAAAACAAAAACAATACCAACAAAAACAACAAACAATATCAGATACCAAAACAATACCAACACTTACCCTACACCCCCAACTTAGAAACATGCATTGCCCTCAAGGCATCTATATAATCCATCAATAGAATGTAGGGCCACCCTGGAGCGCACTAGGCGCTTGGATCTGCTGCAGTATCATGAGGTTGGATAACCTCAGAGGTAGGGGCAATGGTGGTGTGCTCAGTCGGGGTCACCGTATCAGGCTTGCCAACACTAGCAGTCCTAGTTTCAGTCTCAGTCGGTGGAGCAAAAGTATGGTGAGCCGGCTGCATGGGATGGGCTGAGCTAGAAGTTGCTCCAGTGGTGTCAGAACTCAACCGGGACTCATGGCGGATCTTCTTCAATGTTCGTAGCTCCTCCTCCTCATTTTGTGGGCGAATGGCATTAAACGGATCAAGACTTTTGAGAATATGATCAAGGTTTTCATCATCTAGCGCGACTCTCTTGCGCTTCTCTTTAGCCGAAGAGTGGGTATCCTCTTCCAACTCCTCCTCATGCTCCTCATCGACCGTTTCCTCAATCTCATCATCCCCAAGTAGACTCTCAACCGGCTAATATAAGCTCTGCACCAGCTCTGTGTGTACTTTCAGAATCTGGTCCGTAACAGCAGCCACTTCCTTTGCCTTCAAATTCTTCACATCATCCTTTAGTGTCCGCAACTCACTCCGAACAGTCCCTAATTCCACAGCGGGGTGTGTCTTAGTCAGCTTCGTCATTCTGTTCTCAATACCATCTATCCGAGAGTGGATCTGTAGGTGGTCATCAACCATCTTCTCTTTTATCGGCCTTAAAGCTGCATCAATAGCCTTTTTTGTGTACAACTTCAGCTCTGTCATGATCTGCTTGACCTACCTGTCTGTTCTATCTGCTTGCAGCACCACTGCCCCAAAATTTTCTCGATTGAAAATCATCTTCCTCGCAAGTTTTGGTGGGCTCCCGGTATGGGCTGAGCTGGTGCTGGACTCGCTCCAGTGGAAGAGGTGGGACCACCCGAAGTAGGTGGAGCTGGAGCTGGCATGGGCTGTGGAGCATAGTCAGTCGGTGCAGCATCAGAATATGTGGGCTAACCCGCATCAGTTGCCTCAGCACCCATAATAGCTAAAGGTAGAACATCTGATCCCGTTGGCCCCTCAGGCAGACCAGAAGACGAGGCAGATGGCATTGTACCTTGGCCCAACATATCACCTCTACCCTTTGTGATGTCATAGATACTCTTGGAGACCACACTGTGGTCAATAAAGGGGAGGGGTTCTGGTCCCTCTCGCAAGCATAAGAGTGTGAGAAAAGATGGATGAATCAGGGAAGTGGCTAGTTGTGGGGCTTTCTCCCGGAGATCTGCGGCTACCAGTCTTTCGATGTGATCTTATACCTTGATATAAGGGCAGCCACAAGAGCTGCTCTGTCCGGGTTCAAATAATTATCTGCCTGGGTAGGACAGATGCGGAACAGAACAACCTGCCACCAAAACTTTGCCTCAGGTGTGAGGGTGTTTTTCCAAATCCTTGTAGTGGCTGTCAACTTTGGCACTATGGCCCATTCGGGATCTGCCGACCGTGCAATCACTGAGGCCACCCATTTTCTGATCGGGACTGTATCTTTCTGTGCAATTTTGTAGACAAACTCTCCTTCTTCCGCCGCTGTAGGCGCACTATAATCATCCCCGAATAGTACTTTATTGATGGCCATCGGAGAAACATCAATCTTCTTTTTGTGCACTATCACCACATTCATGGCCGACACTTGAGTTGCGCGCTGCCTTTTTTTCTGTGCTTTGAATACAGTAGCCCCAAAGAAGCGTAGAATTTCCGAACAAGAGCCGGGATGTAGGACCCCACAGGGTTTTTCAAAAACTCCAACTTGTGGAAGCGGAGAGTGTCAAGTATGCCCGGATACCCATCGAGACCATCTAAGCTGACGTTCCGTTCCTCGAAAATACATCTCTTTGGGTCCTGCCCCTCATGCGTTGCTAGCTCACACCCTTTGTTGTACAAATCTTCATACCCCTCCACAGAAAATCGGAGGTCCTGCTCATACACATCCCTCATCCGGATGTCAGTCTCTCTTCTTTCTTATTCGCGCTCCTCCGCGGTAGGCTGTCTAATGGGTGGTTGGGGCCGGTGTGGTGGTGTGATAGCCTCCCTGGGTCTACTATGGCTCGACGAACTAGAAGAACCCTCCTCATCAGACGAGGAGGAACTTTCGGATGGTGAGGCTGTCCTACTAGGTGAAGCGGGCTTCTTTGTAGCCCTTGTTTCTTTGATTTGATCTTCATCGCGCAACCGTGAGGTTACTTTGCTTGCACCACGACCTTTTCTTCTGCCGACAACCTTGGGTGCGACCTTCTTTACTTGCCCTGGGTTACCCATACCTGTTGAAAGCAAAGTTAGCTATGATACACAAGAAGCTTTTCAATTCATTATGAAGGAAACTATAACATGGTATGTATACAACTTATTGGCTGAAGCTCAAGACTCCAAGTAGCTCATGTACCGTAACACGGTCGACGGATCGTCGACAGTGTTGCGGGCCATATCTTCAACCGTAACTCATTTTGTTCATTTATAACACAGGGTCCGTAACACGTTCGACGGACCGTCAAACGTGTTACGGTCCGTAACACGTTCGACGGACCGTCAAACGTGTTACGGTCCGTAACATCTTAACGTAACATGACCCAAATTTTCAGAAAGTTTTGTGGAAATCATAGGTGTTACGGTATGATGTTACGATCCGTCAAACGTGTTACGGTCCGTAACACCTTACCGTTACGTCACCAAAATTTCCATAAAGTTTTTATGGAAATCATAAGTATTACGATGGGGTGTTACGGTCCGTAACACACGTTACGGGCCGGAGCACTGAGCGTTGGGCGACATTTCAACAGATTCTCAGCGTAGCCAAACTCTTTCGTTTAAGCACGAGGCCAAGATTTTCAACTTTATGCTCCTTGGGGTTTGGTATAAAACACCAGTTGATCCCCTTACATACCTCGGGTTACTCAGACTTCACTCAGTTTTTTCAAAGTTTTCTTTGAAACCTTTTATCGAAAAGTTGGCGGGCCAACCAATTTAGTAGTTTCATAAGTGAAACTTTCAATCGGGATGCCCTTCGACTCAGTGGGAAACAATGTCCTTATGCCCACGAGTCTCACCAACAACAATCACACCAAAACTAACCCCTACCTTTGTCAATTCCCGCTCAATATTAAATGGAAATTCAAAATCTGAAATACACTTGATGGTATACGAATTCAATCATGGAAGAACATACCAATCCTATCGATAGACGGAAAACTAGAGAGAGTCAAGACATTGTCATACCTAATCGTGGACAAAAATGGATGGAAAACTTGATACTTAACCACAACAACGACGGGTTTCACGAGAACAACACACAACAATGGTAGGGTAAGAGTGGAGAGATGGTTAGGGAGAGATGAAGAGAGGATGAGGGGGGTTTTGAGGGAGAGGGGACGTTAAAAAGGGGGAGAGGTGCCGTTTGAATTGAAGTGTAACCGTCGGGTGATGTATTTAAACTTTCCCGACCATTACGCTTCGAGTTACGGACCGTAACACAAGGTACGAGCCGTAACTCGTGTTACGGTCTACCCAAACGACCCCGTTTTCATGCTTCATTAATGACATAGTACTATTCAGCTGATGGACCGTAACTTGTGTTACGGTCCGTAATACCTGGCGTAACGGGTGCAAATTTTCCAGTGGTTTCCCAAATTTCAGTCACCGTTACGCTCATATGTTATGGTACGTAACGCGATTCGACGGTCCGTAACTCAGACCGTAACACTTGTCCCTTATCCTTCAGTGATTTCTACATTTTTTTTCCCATCTTGTTACGCTCCATTATACGAACCGTAACATGAGTTACGGGGTGTGACGTGGAGCGTCCTTTCTGTGCAAACTTCAACACTTACTTTCTTTTTGCCTCTTCTATCATCAGAATCCTAACACATCAGCAAACACCAAAAACATAAAAGAAAACAAAGGAAATACGATATTTAAAGTACTTATAAAGCAGTAAACGTGGGTTGAATCCCACACAGCGTTTGGTTTAACATCACGGCTCGACGTGATACCTTCAATTTCAGTTCAGGAATCGTATTTCAAACGATACCGATCAACCACTTTACCATCATCAATGCACCAATGATAGTGTTTCACTCTTTGTGCATTTAGTTTAATAGTACGATGCCATCCTTGGTTTTCACTTTAGTGGCGCTTCCATTTGGGGAAACACTGACAATCTCAAACGGACCGTACCATCGAGACTTTAGCTTGCCCGGAAAGAACTTTAGGCGCGAATTGTACAACAGGACCAGGTCCTTTGGCTGGAAATCCCTTTTGAGGATATTCGAGTCATGATAGTATTTCATTTTTTCCTTGTACAGTGTTTCACTTTCATAGGCGTTGTACCTAAATTCATCCATCTCGTTAATTTGAAACACCTCAGCTTGGTTGCTTCATGCCAATCCATGTTCAGTTTTTTCAATGCCCAAAGGGCCTTATGCTCAAGCTCAATAGGCAAATGACATGCCTTCTCAAATACCAACTTATACGGTGAAGTCCCAATAGGCATTTTGAACACTGTGCAATATGCCCATAGAGCATCATCCAACTTTTTGGACCAGTCAGTGCGATTCACATTGATCGTCTTTTCCAAGATGCTCTTTATATCTCTGTTGGAGACCTCAACCTGACCACTCGTCTGAGGATGATATGGAGTGGCAACCCTGTGATGCACATCATATTTTTCAAGAAGATCAGCGAATGGTTTGTTGCAGAAATGAGAACCACCGTCACTAATAATGGCTCTAGGAGTGCCAAATCTAGTAAAGATGTTCTTCTTTAGAAAGGCAATGACTCTCCTCCCATCATTATTAGGCAAGGCCACCGCCTCCACCCACTTGGAGACATAATCCACCGCAACAAGAATATATTTCAGGCCATATGAGCTCCCAAAGGGCCCCATAAAATCAATGCCCCATACATCAAAGAGCTCCACCTCAAGCACAAAATTCATCGGTGTTTCATGCTTCCGACCTATTGTGCCTTGGTGCTAGCATTTATCACAAGAACGTGCCAACATATTCACACCACGATAGATGGCTGACCAATAGTAGCCACACTCTAGCACCTTGGCTGCAGTTCTATTTCCACTGTGATGCCCACCAACCGGAGAATCATGACAAGCCTTCAAGATATCCATCACCTCAGATTCAGCCACATATCTTCTAATCATATTGTCTGCGCAAGTCCTGAATAAGTAAGGCTCATCCCAATAATATTGTCGGCAATCTCTCAAGAATTTCTTCTTTTGATATACCTTCAAATCTTCAGGAACAATGCCAGTTACCAAATAATTGGCAATGTCGGCATACCATGGTTCCACATCACTGGAGACTACCAAGACTCTTTCATTCGGAAAAGTGTCATTAATATCCAGAACGTCAATTGGTCACCCTGCTGCTTCAAGTCTGGAGAGATGGTCAGCCACTTGATTTTCTGACCCTTTTCGGTCTTTGACTTCAAAGTCAAATTCTTGTAGCAACAACACCCATCTTATCAACCGAGGTTTAGAATTTTTTTTAGCCATTAAGTACCGCAGGGCAGCATGGTCAGTGTGAACCACTACCTTGGCACCCAATAAATAGGCTCGAAACTTTTAAAATAGGCCCGAAACTTTTCAAAAGCATAAACAATAGCAAGTAGCTCCTGCTCGGTCACTGTATAGTTCATTTGAGCTCCATTTAGTGTTTTGCTTGCATAATAAATTGGGTGCAAGATTTTGTTGAGTCGCTGACCAAGCACAACGCCAATTGCAAGACCACTGGAATCACACATCAATTAAAAAGGTAAAGACCAATCCGGGGACACAACAATAGGGGTTGAGGTCAATTTTAACTTCAACTCGTCAAAAGCCTTGATACACTTCTCATCAAAATTGAATTTTGACTCCTTTTCCAAGAGTTTGCACATTGGATTTGCAATTTTGGAGAATTCTTTGATAAATCTTCTATAGAATCCGGCGTGCCCCAAGAAACTCTGAACCCCTTTTACTGAGATGGGTGGAGGGAGTTTTGAAATCACATCGATTTTGACTTCGTCAACTTCAATCCCTCTTTCGGAAATCTTATGGCCAAGGACAATTCCCTCCTTTAGCATAAAATGACACTTTTTCCAGTTGAGAACGAGGTTTGTCTCCTCACACCTTTGTAGCACCCGATCAAGATGGTCTAAACATTCATCGAATGAATTTCCCACAACAGAGAAATCATCCATGAAGACTTCAAGAAAGTTTTCAACCATGTCAGAGAATATGGACATCATGCATCGCTGGAAAGTAGCTGGGGCATTGCAAAGACCAAATGGCATTCGGCTGAAAGTGAATGTCCCATAAGGACAAGTTAAAGTAGTCTTTTCTTGGTCTTCCAATGAAATGTTAATTTGGTTGTAACCTGAGTACCCATCCAAGAAACAATAATAAGACTTTCTAGCTAGCCGATCAAGCATTTGATCAATAAAAGGCATAGGGAAATGATCCTTGCATGATGCAGTGTTCAGCTTTCTGTAGTCCATGCAAACTCTCCAACTGGTGACAGTTCTTATAGGAATCAACTCATTTTTAGAATTACGGACAACAGTGATGTCCCCCTTCTTTGGCACACATTGGACTGGACTTACCCATGGACTACTGGAAATCGGGTAAACCACCCCAGCATGCAGCCACTTAATAATCTCTTTCTTTACTACCTCTTACATCGGTGGATTCAATCTTCTCTGATTCTCAACACTTGGTGAACTTTCCTCTTCCAATTGAATTTATTTCTCACAAATTCCGGAGGGAATCCCCTGGATGTCTGCAATAGTCCAACCCAAAGCTCTCAAATGTTTCCTCAAAACTGCGATGAATCTTTGAGTCTGGCCCTCATTCAGAAGTGATGACACAATAACTGGGAGAGTAGCATTTGCTCTAAGAAACTCATATCTAAGATGGGATGGAAGTTGCTTGAGCTCCAACTTTGGCGGCTCAATAATTGAAGGTTTTGCTGGAGGAGTTGTTCGCTTCTCTAGATCAAGAGACAATTTCTTGGGCTCATAAGAGTAAGACCCTAGACCGGTGAGTGAGTTTACCGTCTCAATATATCCCTCCATTTCTTCTGCATCAAAATTGACCAAGATGGCCGATAATGCTTCACCCAAGCATTCTTATTCCATCTTGAATTCCACCGCTTCATCCACCACATCAAAAGAATTAATGACCGAAATACTTTGATAAAGACTAGGCAATTTCATACCCTTTCTGGCGTGAAAAGTCACCTTCTCATCATTAACCCGGAAGTTGATTTCATTCTTTTCTGAATCCATAAGAGCCCTCCCTGTAACAAGGAAAGGTCTCCCCAGAATAATAGGAATTTCTTGATCAACAGCACAGTCAAGAATCACGAAATCTGCCGGCAGTAGGAATTCCCCTATTTGAACAAGAACATCATCAACTACCCCAACTGGTCTTTTGATCGATTTGTCAGCCATTTGCAACCTCATGGTAGTGGGCCTTGGCATCCCCAATCCTGATCTCTTGAAAATCTCAAGGGGTATAAGATTTATACTAGCCCCGTTATCACACAATGCCTTGGCAAAATCCTGCTGCCCTATAGTGCATGGAATGGTGAATGCTCCAGGATCTTCCCTTTTTTGCACTGTGGTCTTGGAAATAATAGCACTGATGCGATGAGTGATACCCACAGCGTCTTGTTTCAATGGCTTCTTCTTATTTGTTAGGAGATCCTTCAAATACTTAGCAAACCTAGGCATTTCTTGGACAGCGTCCATGAAAGGAATGTTCATCGTCAATTGCTTAAGTTGATCATAAAATCGCAAACACTTGTCATCTTCCGTTTTTCTCACTAGCCTTTGAGGAAAAGGCGGTGAAGATTTGAACAATTGAGTCAAAGGGCGTAGAGCGCCAGCAAGTTTTGCCTTCCCCTTTTCATGTTTTTCTCCTTGTGCCTTAAGATTTTCAAGATTTTTCTCCTCTTCAGCCATAATAGGGATTTCCTCCTCTGTTTCTTCCTCCACAATAACATTAGACACATTAGGTTGTGCCTCTTCTTCAACAATTGGCTCAATATCAATCACTTTATTATCAGCACCTAGAAGTATTTTTCCACTTCGGGTGCTAATAGCAGCTACATGCTCCATAAAGTTTACCCCACTACCTTTCGGATTTGGAGCTGTATCACTTGGTAGTTGTCCACGTTGAGGAGTATGCACTTCCCTGGAGAGGTCTCTGAATTGCGATTCAAGCTTCTGAATAGTAGCTGAATGAGATCGTTGAACTTGAGACATTCCCTTTATTGTACTTTCAGTTATGTCCTGGTTCACTAGCATTTTCTGCATCATACTTTTCAGCTCTGCAGAATCATTAGCAACATTGCTAGCAGAGTTGCTAGCTGAATTGTCTCTCCACTGTTGGGAATTTGATGCTTTCCCCCTTGGTGGAATGTAAGGGTTAGAGCTCTTGTTGCCATAATTGTTGTTATTATAATTCTCTTGATTTGGATTTCCCTAATCATTTCTGCTATAATTGTTCCCTTGCAATTGGTGTTGAGGCTTTTGCAATGGGTGATGGCCTGGACCTTGATAATTTTGCCTCTGATAACCCTCTTGGGATTTGTTGACATAATTATCATCTTCATAATGTTGCTTCCCTTCTTGGTACATCCCCTCAGGGACTTGATACATCCCCGGTGGAGGAGGTGGTAAATCCTCAACAACATTTACCCCCTGTGCATCCTTTTCTGCCAACTTCTTTGATAATAGTTCCACCGTGGTTTACAATTGAGCAAAGGCATGATCTCTCTCGTGGTTTTCCTTTGCAACAGCGGCTAGTGATGGACTACCATAAGAGAGACTATCACTATCAGTTGAATGCCAAGCTTGATTGTGGGTGGTGAGTTTATCAAGCAACCGGGTAATGTTGACAAATGACTTGTCCATGAAGCATCCTCCCGCGGATGTATTGACAGCAATCGGATTCATTGTATCTAAACCCTTGTAGAATTTCTCGGTGAGAATAGCATTCGAAAACCCGTAAGTTGGAGATTGAGCTAGATAGTACTTGAATCGTTCCCATGCCGAATATAATTGTTCCCCCGGGAGTTGTTTGAACTCAAAAATCTTATCTCGAAGTTCAGCCTTTTTGCTCGGTGGAAACCATTTCTTCAAAAATGTATTGGCTAGCTCGCTCCAGGTGTAAATAGAATTGCTGGGAAGCTTTTCATACAATTCCCTTGCTTGGCCAGCCAAGGAATATTTGAAGACTCGTAACCGAAGTGCATCAACAGAAACAACACCTTGGGATTGTTGAGCACACACGTGCAGGAAGTTCTTCAAATATCGGAGTGGACAGTCCTCCGAAGAATTTCAGAAATAACCTTCAAGTTTCAGCAGCTGATAGATAGAACTATCAATTTTAAAAATAGCATTTCCAGTCCTAGGAGGGACCACAGCAGAAGCATAATCAGCTTCATTGATAAATTCCGCAAATATATTCTCATCTTCCTCCTCTTCTGGTACAGGTGGGTTCACTTGGAGCCCACCTTGGTTTCCTTTATTTCGATTATGTCTTCCTGCCATGTTCACCTGGTTCAATAAAACAGAAAACAAGGTGTGAAGGAATAAAAAAAGTTTTAAAGAAAAGTACACAAAAATCAGTAATTTCAAAACCGTATTCCCCGGCAGCGGCGCCAAAATTTGATACACTCAAATTACACCGATAAGTGGTGTAAAGCGGACGTTGTCAAATATAATAACCCAAACAAGGTTGGAGTCAAATCCCACAGGGAATATAGAGAGAAAAAGGTACTAATTATATGCGATACTAGTCTTTAAAGGCTTTAATCCTATTCCGAATAGTTTGAAATATTTGTTGTGTAATGTAAATGAATACTTTGACTTGAATTGTAATTAATGCGAGAGAGAGAGACTAAGGTTGTGTTCCCAGCTTTGATTAGATATTATGCTTCAGGTTTCAATGTGATATACTTCTAATGGTTGTTCTAAGGGTATGCACTCGATCTCTTAAGGACTTCCTAATGTTTCCCAACAGTTAGGCCGTATTTCCTCTTTATGATTTTTCCAAATGCAAAAGAGTTGAAATCGAAGAGCGACCAATAATGCCAATTAGACTTGTTTTTATTCCTAAGTTAGTCTATTAAACGAGGGTTAACACCCCGAGTCATTATTATTTACTCTTACCAATGCTAACTCTCTTTTCCAAGAAAAGTTAGTATAATGGCTTAGGCTAATGCTTGCAATCATTACCCAACACTAAAACACAAAGATTGAATAAATACCAACAACCATTATGCATATATCAATAGTAGAAACCCATTCACATAATACCCATCATGGGGTCCACAACCTTAGAACTAAAATTAGCTACTCATCATTTTGTTTAACAAAGAAAGCTTAAAAGATAACATAGTGTACTTACAATAGTAATACCAAGTGGAGTGAGGGTGAAGTTGGTGCCTTAAATGCCCCATCAACTTCACAAATATCAAAGGCTTAAAGTTAATGCTCCCAAAAGAACTGAATAATTTCTAAAAACCTAACTTTAAGTATTTATAGGGCCAAAAATCGCGCCAAAGTTCTGGACAAAAACACCCTTCGCGACATCGTTACAGACTGTAACACGGGTTACAGTCCGTCCTTCGGTTTCGTCCTTTGTCAGCTTGATATTAGGTCAACCTTTCGACGGATCGTAACACAGGTTAAGGTGTGTATCTTCCAGCGGATCATGGCTTCAGTCTTCAGTGGCCAATGCGTTATGCCATGACGTTATGCTCCGTAACCTGCGTTACAGACCGTCCTTCTGGGCGTAACGTTGGATAATACTTAGGCTTCTTACTAGAAATTCCCTTCAGATTACGGTACATGTTACGACCCGTAACATGTGTTACAGACCGTTCTTTTGAGCCGGCATGTATCTGGATCTTCCTCTCAGGTTACGGATCACGTTACGGACCGTCCTTTTGCTCCAAGTTGTCCGTTTTTCAGCAATTCTCATCATTTTCGTTCCTTAGTCAACCAACCCTACAAAACATGAAAATAACATAAGAAACGATGTAAAAACACTTAAAAAAAAGCAACACTTCTAGTGAAAAGACATAAAATGTGCCGAAATTCACGGCACATCAGGTAGCCTGTGGGATACTATGCTGGTGCTTAGCCCTGGCTTGTCAGCGTATGACCATGAGAAGATAGCTACGTACTCCCTTAGTAAACTTATCAATTCTTCCTTTAAAGGAGTCTCTAGGTGTGCACTTATCTTTGTTTCTTTGACATCCTCTTCATCACCTAAATTTACGGCTTCTGTTTCGTCCATGTTTGGTTTATGCTCATTCTCTAGTTGTTCTACTTCCTCCGCGAGACCCTCGGGTAGCATTGTGGTCTCGTCGTATTCCTCATACTTTTCTTCCTCTATGTTGCCCGACTTATTCGTTTCGTAACATTTCATGAAATTTAAGGTTGCTTTATTGTTTTTATTACTGAAAAGGAATTCAAGGCAAAATTTGTTATTATAAACCATGCATGCAATAAAATAAAATAGTTTTGATAAACCGAGGCTTTCATTGATTTAAAAATATTCAAAAGTACAAACTGTGGTCCTGGCTTGGATCAAGCCATTTTCGTTTTTGAAAACATTATGAGGTATGTAAGTGACAAAAAGGTGAGCAATCGGGCCTCGACCGATTCTCCCTATTTTCAAAATAAATTCATCTTTCTCTACCGAAGAGCCAGTAGCGGGGTTGAGGTCTAGTTAGACAGATGCTCGCTCGGTTCTGCCTCTCTGATGGCGGGCGCTTCAGCACATTCTTCCAAAATCACAGAGCAATCTTCATCTTGGAATAGCATTCTTATCCCTTCTTCAACGTCAGCATCTCTAGGCATAGGCATTCTGTGGGGAAATAACTGGTACAGATTTGGAATGGGTTTGCAAAGATCCGCAACTTCTTATTTTTTCTTGGTAGGTATCTTTTCTTCTACTAGGATGTAACCAAGCCCAAAGCGAAAATTATCTTGCAGAATGGGAATGGGCTCGGTGATGCCCTGCAGATTCTTTCCCAGACCATTCCCGGGTTCAAACCCGTTCAAGATCATAGTGGAATTAATCATTTTGTAAACCGCTGGCATGGGAATTTCCAGGGACTCTATCTTGTGGGCCACTCCCACTGACTTTATGACATGGAAATCCGTTCCTTTGGGTGCGGCTTCAATAACAGGTACATAATTTTCTGGGTAATTATGCATGCTGGCTTCTCCGTGGATCACCACTTCTTCCCCTTCCCAGACAAACTTTACAGATTGATGAAGTGAGGGTGGTATTGCTCCTGCCATGTGCATCAATGGTCTTCTCAGAAGCAAATTGTAATTGGCGGGTGTTTCCATGACTTGGAATTCGGTGGTGAACTCAGCGGGTCCTATTTGACATCCAAATCAACTACTCCAGTGGCATCACAACGTCCTCCGTCAAATTCTCTTATGTTAGTGTGGCTTTGACGAACCTTTCCAAGGTCATATACAAGCTAAGTCATGGTAGATTCGGGGCAAATGTTAAGTCGCGCTCCATTGTCAATTAATACTCGAGTTACCACTTTGTTACGGCACATAATAGTAATGTGCAACGCTTTGTTGTGATTTGTGCCTTCCTTGGGCAACTATTTCTCTGTGAAGGAAATTTGATGTTCCTCCATAACATGAGCGACCATTTCGGCTAGATTTTCACTGTTTGTTCCAGCCGGGACATGAGCTTCCTCCAACACCTTCATTAGAGCCAGGCGGTGTTGAGGTGAACTTTGCAGCAATGCCAGTACCGATATTTGGGCCGGCATTTTATTTAAATGCTCAGTAATAGAGTATTTCAATGATAGTCTTTTTCTAATTTCCCTCCCTTCGGGGTGCCCATTGGGCCAGGTCTTCAGGAGTGTAGCATCTTCCTGATCATGTAATGCCATGTGTGGCAGCAACTTGGACCATGAACTCTTTGTGAGGTGGTGCTGGAGTCACTTGAGTAATTGTGTTGTTACCGGTGCAGGGATTAATACCTTGAATTGCAGGTGTTCTTGCAAAGATAATGACGCTACTGTGCATTCAAGCTCTTTCACAGAATTATGGATTGTGGGCCTTCCTGCGACCCAATCTTCTTCTATTTCAATCATGTGAATCACATTGTTGCCATGGTTTGGCAAAGCGTTGGTGTTCACATTTGGTGGGGCCGTTTGGAGTACGATTTCCTTCCGGTCGATCAAGTCCTGTATTTTGTACCTGAGATTGATGCAATCTTTTGTACTGTGCCCTATACCATTGGAATGATAGGCACATGTCTGGTTAGCTCGGTAAAACCGGTTCTTCTGATCGATGACCTTTGGGGGAACCACTTGGATCATCCTAGCTGCACTTAATCTTTTGAATAAATCAGTCCGAGATTCCATCAGTGGAGTGAATACCCGAGGGGGTTTCTTCTCAAAATTCGAACGTGGCGCATTATAAGCATTTGGTGGTGGTTGATTCTGGTAAGTATTATGTTGGTTATTTTGTGTGGTATGGTAAATGGGTGGGGGAGTTTGATAATTTGGCTATAGAGCTTGGTAATTCGGGGGAGGTGATTGGAAGGCATTTAGCGGAGCTTGGTAGTTTTAGGGTGGTGATTGGAAGTTTGGTTGTGCGTAATGTACGGGTACAGTGTTGTAAGGGGTGGGTATGTAGGTATTTGGGGGAGGTGCAGCATATGCTTCCATCGATAAATATTCCCTTCTTTTGGGGTTGGGACTAGGAGTGTGGGATATGCTAGCCACGACTTCCTTCTTCTTGTGCACGAACCCGGTTGAACTTGAACTAGCGGATTTTCTAGTCATGTTTATGATTAGCTAGTCTTGAGACCATCTTCTATGGCCTTGCCTATTTTGACCAATTCAGAGAAAGGTCTTTCTGCCATTGAAAGCATTCTATCATAGAAATCTGTCTCTTGTAAACGGATGAAAACCGACACCAGTTCTTTTTCACCCATAGGAGGTTGTACTCGGGTGGCCTCTGTTCTCCACCTGCTTGCATATTCGTGGAAGTTCTCGGCGGACTTCTGTTTCACTTTCTCCAAATAGTATCTATCTGGTACCGTCTCCATATTAAAGCGAAATCTTTCCATGAAATCCCCATCCATGTCTTCCCATGTGATCCAACGACGTATATCTTGTGTCGTGAACCATTCTGAGGCCTCTCCATTCAAACTTCTGCTGAACAACCTCATGATGAGTGCTTGGTTGTCTCAGACACCAACCAATTGGTCACAGTAGGGCCGCAGGTGCGCTTTAGGATTGTACGTCCCATTGAATAACTCAAAACGGGGTACTTTGAAGCCCTCGGGTAAATCCAAGTTGGGATGCATACACGAATAGTTATAGCTCAGACCTGTGCTAGTGAGGGTAGTCCTCATGGATTGTTCCAACATTGTGTTCATCTTCCGCTTAAGCCTTTCCATCTCCTCATAATGGTCAATTTCTTGATCGGGTGAGAAGGTGCCAAGTGTGTGGAAAGAAACAGTTGGGCGAGTTCGGGCAATAGGGGTGCTTTTGTCGGTTGGTAGTGGGATGATGCTTAGTTGTATAGTGATTCCAGGATGGGCCTTTTGTGGTGTAGGGTATGAGGGGATAGAGTGATCGGTCCTGGGAATTTGGTTGGTGTTAAGTGGTGGTAGGGTGTGGTTCGAGGCACCAATGTGTCCATCGATTAGGGTGAATGGCATGGTGGTCATAGCAGACCTAGTGGGGAAGTGATCAGGTAATGGCGAATTCAGAGATGGAAAAAATAGCGGAGGCCTTCTTTCTTAAGCGGAGGCCTCTCGGGCAGCATTAGCAACTTTATTTCGCGCCACTTCCTCTTGAAGATGGGCGATTTTTTCAAACATCATTTTCATGACGTCTTCAGTAGGTGACGACTCAGGCAGTTCGCGCAGAGACAATTCTCTGAGAGCAATGTCAGTAGGGGTAGTTTCATTCTCTGAAGTACTAGTTATCTTTTCTTTGCCCCTATCTTGTAGGGATAACTCTGCTATTGCAGCTTTGGACCTTGTGAAGTATGCCAGTGTGAACACGAATCCACTTCTCTTTCTATAAGAAAAGAATAATTCAAAACCAAACAGAGTCAGTTTGTCAGATAATGGAAAGAAAACCAAGATATCACACATAGATGGCAGTTTAAAACACTTAGCACACAAATAATCATATGTTTGATTTAAATGCTTAGTTGATCTCTTGTACCGGGTTTTGGGTACTCGGGTTTTCATTTGAGTGAGGAGGAATATAATCTTTAATATATATAGGGACCGAGTCTTACGTAGACTGCTTACGTATCCCTCCGCGGGAAGTCAGGCCCTTCCGTAGTTCGATTTACATAAGATAAAATTTAAAATCTACCCGTGACCAGGCCTGATAGATATCACAGTGGCGCAATTCCATTTACACAAAATAGGAAGGGACAAATCTGTATTAAGTACAACAAATGGGATCCCCTAAAACTACCCAAAAAGCGACCTTTCTTTTGAGGTCGATATAGGTTGTTTGTCCATTCAACCTTTTCTGGCCCTAAAGGCACCAAATCCTAATACTGAGAAGAGAGCACCATCCAAATGGCGCCCTTATGGACCAAATTCTCCAATTTAAACTTGAATGCGTCGCACTCCTCTATGTCATGCCCTAAAGCTCCAGAATGGTACAGGCACATTTTGCGGTAGCCCACTCCTTCAGTTTGAGCCCTTCTAGTTCTGATGGGGCTAATCTTCCCAATGCTGACCAATTTCTGGAAGACGCTGGCATAAGATTCTCTGAATACTGTGAAGTCATAACGCCAAATACGAGTGTTTAGAGTAATCCCTTCAGTTGGGATAATGTTGTCGTAGACCAAAATAGAATACGACCCCCACATCTTGGTGATGCTTTTCTCATCTGTCAACTTGATGAGTCTCTTTTTGAAGGCAAAACATTCGTTGATGGTGTGCCCCATCGGATCCTGGTGATAAGGGCATCTCTTATATGCGAAGACCGGAGGACAGGGTGGCAACCTGTCGAAGCAAACACTGATTAGTCCTTAGCTTCAAAACTTGATCATCATTTCCTTGCTGGTAACATGCTTAGGCGAGACTCGGTAAGGACAATCCAATGCCTTGATCGCAATAGCCTACCATTCGGGCGAAGCTGGTCGGGCATACTCTATTCTCTCCACGAGCTCCTCCCTAGGGCTTGATAGTGGAGTAGAGGCTTCTTCCCCTTTTGGGCTTGAAGGTGCGGCGGAGGTTTCTTCCTTTTATAGGCTTGATGGCGTAGCGGAGGCAGCCTCCTTTGATGGCCATATGGGCTCCTGCGGGTCCGACTCCATTTCTTCTTCCTTGGACTCCTCCACTATTGGGATGTACTCGGGAAGAAGAATTCCTTTTCCCCTTGAGCTTCGATAGGTTTCTCGAGCAAACTCTCCGCCGAGTCCATTAACTCATCCGCGTCCTTAATCTTGGTCTTGACTGCTCGGATCTGCTTTTTGAGATCTTGAATCTTTCGGCACAGCGAAACCTCATTCCTTCTCATGACCTCGAGCTCAGGTGCAGTCATGTTGTTCATCTTCAGATTCTGAGAAAGTCGTTAGACTTAGTACGGGTAGTTTTGTTCATTGTTTTTCTTTGGGTGAGTGGACGGTATTAGAGATCAATTAAGCATTTAAACGAAACATATGAAAGCAAATAAAGTCACACAAAGCAGTTTATAAGATTATACTATACATGCTCCTAAATATACTTAATCGTTTGAAACATAAATGTGACATTTGAATCAAAGCATTGCCCCATAATCATTAATAATAATATTCTTCCCCGAAGGGGTACAAAATATGAAGTAAAGACAGTGCATAAGATAAATCAGCAAAAGTCTCCTCCAGTGGTGGATGATGAAGCCCGGTCCCTATCAGTCTTGGCTTTCTTCGCTTTCCGGAAGGTAGTCTGGATATGAAGATGGGCCGATGTCAAAGTTGCCTCCATCAAAAACCCTTTATGTGTGATGGTTAGTGGAGTGACATCATCTAAAGTTTTCTTCATTCGGTCATCTAACTCAACCAAACAATCATTAGTAAGCTCCAACTCGTGTCTCAGACTTTCTATGAAGGCTTTGTCATGCTCAATTTTCTCCAAATACTTAGCATCTCTATCGTCAGCTCTCCTTTGAATCAAGCGGTCTCGAATCTCGGCCTGCGAATCCTTGTCTTGGACACAGCTATAGAGAATAAGTCTAGGAGGAAGCGTGCCTTGCAAGTCGGCACTTAACCAATCCTTATACTTCACAACACAACCCGGACGAAACCTATCTTCGTCTAAGGTATCGGGACCCTAAATCATACAACCCTTTCATTCTCGTACACAATCCAAAGCTGTCTGTGGTCTATCAATGTCGTAGTCAATGATGAAATCTCACATGCCTCTAATCTGGGGTATGACTTGGATTTTCCCAAATTGTCTCAAGACCTTGGCAGGGGCGAAAGGGCGAATCTCTCGTATTCCCATAAGTGGCAAGAATGGACACTTTCTTTTTTTAACCACAACCTCAGTGGACATGAAGTCATGGAACATCCATTGAATGTTTTTCTCTTTCAGTCTCGAGAAAGTGAATGTCCAACTTTGTCTGTTCTATTCTCCGAAGTTCGGGCGGAAATCCCGAAGACTGTCCTTTTCAGCCAGCTTACTTAAGTGTTGTTCACCCCTAACCTTGACCATATGCTTGAGGATCCACCATTGTAGGACTAAATTACAGCCTTGGATGTATTTTTAGTAATTCCGGCAAAGACTTAGGGCTCGGTACAAATCGACTAGTATGATTAGGGTTATGTCAAAGTATTTGGTTTCTTCTTTTTGGGTTATGCCGTAAAAGATGGCATGGGTGACTGAAATGACTCTGATATCTATGGCTAAGGACCAATCCTTAGGAACGACTATGGTTCCCAGGAAACAAATGGTGAAAGCCAAAGGTTTGGTGGCCGTCCATTCGGCATAAGTCTTGAATTCCCCGGGATACTCCACAAATCCATCTGGGCTTCCAAACCTTCTGTACAACTCTCTAAAGGGTATGGTGGGGCCATAGGCCCAATTGGCATAGTTTAAAGAAAACATCCTACAAATTTGGGAGTAGGTGAGTTTTTCGGGGATCAAAGCATTTTGGTCGGGTTTCTTTTTCTTTTCAGCCCCGAGCCTCTGCTAGTTAATTCATCCCTAAACTCCTCCAGAGTTGGTGTGATTTCGATGTCATCCCCAAATCTGAAAACCATCCTATATCTATCCCAGAATCCGGTAATTACTTCTATCAGTTCCTTGAAACCCGTCATAGTCATGATGGATGTCAAATTCCCTAAATGACATGAAATTCCTCTCTTCTCTTTCAGGGACATTTGTCCCCACCAAATTCGTAGCAACTCGGGTGAAGTCAAGACCATATCGAAACTCAAATTGATCGACATCTACAAGATAGAAACCAAAGATAATCCCCCCCCCCCCCCCACTAGGCAATGGTTTCATTCCTAGGCACATTTAAATGTTTCCATATACCAAATAATATGATATGCAGTGTTTTTTGGATCATAGACCGTACTTGACATGGGGTAGTCTCCTTATCGGGTTTGGATACGTCTAAAATATCAAAACCACCCAATCTACTTCTCATTTGGATTAGGCTTAGCTCTAAGGCTTATGCAAGAATGAGTTTTTTCTAATTGACCTTGGACCCAAGTGGACTACTCGGGGTGAACCGTTGTCCGCCGTTGGGTGATCGCACACCAACTTAACGTTCAATGTGTTCCAAAGAAGGGGTGTTTTGGGTTTTTTAGTGAAGGCTAGACCGCTATCCCGCGTGTCCCCTTTGAAACCATGCTTTTTGCCAGGAGTGGCGGAGTTTATGATATCAAATGAATGACAGTTTATAATTGCGGAATTTAAACACATAAGAAAATAACTACAGATAAAATCACATTATATTGAAACCCTTATGGTTAGAACCTAAGAAATCCCCAGCACAGTCGCCATCTGTTATGGTTCGCTTTTACACATGTTAAGGCATAAAAGTTACTACGAGGTTGTTGGTGCCCTAAATGGATTTTAGTGTTTTTAGAGTCGCCACCTAATATATTAAAGGAAAACTAGGAAAATCGGGTAAAAGATTTTTCAAGCAAGAGAAAAATCTTTTGGTACCAAAGTTAGAGGTAAGGGTTCTGGTGATCCCTAGGGATGATTTTACGCACCCAAGTATTAAAGATCCGTAGAATACGGTTGACCTACGAGCTTCAATGTGTGATTAATGTACTTATTTCTTTAAAAGTATTTTGTTTTTCTGCAAAAAATGTCAGTCATATCCATATCATAATTTCAAGAAAAAATTTGGCAAAAATTCCCCTTGGAAAAAGGGATTTTTGGATTTTGAAAATTCACGCAAGTGTTCAACTCACTTTATTGCCGAACTAGGACACACTCTGGATTTCTCCCGAGTAGAGTCGCTACTATTCTAGTCCTAATAAGATGAGTTTAGTTCTTACGGATTTTTATTGTTTTAAAGAAAATATGGAGTATTCTTCTATATTTATATATCTATATATATATATATATATATATAGGTATATGTAAAAGAAAGACTTTTTTAGGTCCAACTTTATCTTTTTGAAGCCCATAAAGTCTAGCCATTTCCAAAGTCCAAAATTCCATCATACCTCAATTTGGTCCAAGTGTATTTCCCTTTGTTTTTAATCCATTTGGTTTTGGGCTTCCAGGCCCAAATCAATCTTTATTTCTTCATCAGATTTAAACTTGCGGCCCATTTCAGTTTCAAATGTGCAAAAAAAATTTATCCTTCAAGACATCTAAAAAAAAAACAGTTCCTTGAGTTTGCAAAAGAATTCAACATAACACGGTTTTAGTTCCAGAAAATGTCACACAACTTCCTTTTTAGAATCACAAAGGATGTACCGATGCCATACAAATGTACACAACTCCAAGCCAATATACCATGGGTATACACACCCATGAAGATACTAAAATAGCCCAAAAAGGAAAGCTTTCACCCTCTTGTTCCTGATGACGCACAAGATCCAAGGGGTTTCTAGGAACCCCAAGCATGGCAGACACCAGGGAAGGCTTAAGCTTAATCCTTGAGTGCTACTAAGCATCTCCATTTATGTGTTAAGCTTATGGCATATAAGGGAGGAAGTATCAATATTTGTATGCAAAGATTACAATAAAAACTAGCTATACCACACATATAATAAACAACCAGTCGAATGTATGACAAAGTTTAATAGTGTAACACCTTCAAGACACAGTCAGGCCCAAATTAAATAATAGTGAGAAAGAACCTTAAGCCCAAGTAGTATAACTTATCAGAAATACACAAACTAGGCTAACCATGAATTACAGTTAGTTATAAGAGAAGGCCTAACCATTAATATGAAAGAAACTGGCCCCAAACTCTCCCTCAAACTAGTACAATATTAATAAATGACAACAAGTTTGTAGTAGTGCTATACATCATGTATACTGGATATACTAACCTCTATACACTTGTGAGGTGGATAGAGTTTGAGTATACCTTGAATATCCAGGTATATCCTCCATTCACTTGAGAAAAACAAAAAATCATATATAGAATATGGTAAAAAATATGATAGACATTCAAATATAGAGGTTTCAACCAAGCAAAGTCCAACAGAATCAAGGAGGGGAGGGATATGCAAAGCAAATGTCCAGAAAATATATGATTATAACATTCCTACTCTCTTTTTATTCCAAGGATGCCATGGGATGTAAGTTCATATGGGGGAACCCCAGTAGTCTTAGAACAAGGAGATTAGGCTGAATTTTGACTAGAAAATTCAAAGCTTCATCACTCTTATTCCTTACTCTAAGTAAGTCACACCCATAATTACTCAACATTAAGTGATGGCCTTTTGCCAACTTAGTCTTTCAAGTCCATGATCATACACTCACTATACACTAACCTTAAATCTACTTTTGCAAACAGTTCTTTTAATCATACACAGACATAGGGAAACAAGTGTATAGAATTGCAAGACAAGAGCAGAGACAAGCAGGACAACAAGTTTTAAAGTCATTTTAAAACCAAGTAACCATGATAATGCTATAGCTATTGCAAGTTAAGACATGCCCTACACAAGACTGTTTCATAAGAAAACTTGTAAACAGGTTCAAAAAGGATCAACATATCATCCTTTCTTCACATCTTACCAAACACAGAACTCTTAACAAATAAGCTTCACAGATTATGAAAGTAGGTCTTAAAAAGACCCCCTAATTTGCATTATAATACTTGAAACACATTCTGGGCTTTTTAAATGTGAAACCAATTAATCAACCTCGCAGCTTAGGCCTCATAGCATACACACAATTACCCAATGGAAGAAAAAGACCTTATTCACCTTTAGGCAGGTCATTTTAGTTCTTAAAGGTGCAGTCTCAGTCTTAACAAAATCCCAAAGAGACTCATGTACCATTTTAACTTTAAAGTTCATTAGGAATGATGTGCAGGCAATTTAGATCAAGCAAAAGCAATAGACAAACACCATTCTTAACTAAACAAAAGACTCCCAATTTTAGACAAAGTGCAAAGATTAATCAAATGGTTCTTTTCAGTGATCCAGTCTTACACAAACCAAGCATGCTATTTCAAGGTACCAGATCCCATAGAAGTTACCATAAGGTAGAAGTAATAGCTTGGAACATAGTTTAACTAACCACATGATTTAAAAAAAAAAAAAGTTCCCCATACTTAGCATTACTACAATATTACCCATCAAACATGAGATATTAGGCCAAACAAAACCAAGCTTACTTAGGCCAGTTATAGCAAAACAGTCAAGCCAATAGTTAATCTGACTAACATATTCAAGCCAACAATATCTAACAATCATCTAACCAACTCCCAATAAGGTAACACTACACACATTGTTCAAGCAATAGAGTGCATGTTGGACATGAATAAATTTAGACATGAAATAAATAGAAGAAGGGTATATTTGAACACACAGGTCAGACTTAAAGATTCTATGCCTAACTAAGTCATGACAAGCAACTCATGATATGGCTAATTTGATTTAAACAACACATAAGCACCATTTCTTTGCTATATTAGGACTTAACTATAGAATCCTGCTTTCATTATAAACAAGTTAGATCAGGCTAACAAATGAAGCATGTTTGATTAGAATTAATCATGTTATTAAATCCAAAATCAATATGTGGCACATTTTGACTAAACCAGATTATCTAAATATATTAAGTAGACTTAGTTATTACAGGTAGAGCTAATGTTTACATGATCAACACACTTAAACCTAACTCACATAAGCCTATCTACTTCAACTAAAATCAAATTAAGTAGATATACAACCTCACAAACCTAATTAAACTGGGCTAATCCCACATAGATATATTAAGCTACATTACTTAAATAATAAAACACACAAACTCTACCAAAGACAATAGATAGACTAGCACAGAACAAATTAAAGAAACAGGAAATAGGAAAAAAATTAAAGGGAAATTACCTCCTTTGTGTGCAGCCTTTTGATCGAGATTCGAACTTGGAGACCTCAATTGTTCCCCCAAAATGCTCAGAATCACACAGAAATCACACAATCACAGAATCACACAAATAGATTTTAATTTTTTTTAAACTAGGTTGAAAATTAAAGGTCTCTAGCAAACAAGCTAGAAACCTTAGGTATTCAACCTTTATATATGCAAGTGAAAGCATTTCAAATGGCCAGTTTTTCTAAGTTTTTTTTTCTTCCCCCTTTCAACACAAAAATAAAGTGTCTTATATAGAAACCCAGATCTGAAAAAATCCCAATCTCACTCGATGTGGGACTTTGCAAACCTTTGAAAATCAGCCTTTGTCTCAACATCCCAAGGTCAAGATTCATTCTCAAAACACATCAAGGGTCGAGATGGACCTAAAATTTGGTCAATCTCTTTGGTCTCTTATGAACCAATCACATACAGCAGTTTCAAACAAATGCAAACAAAAACAATTAAAGTTTACAGAGTTTTGACCGTTTAAAATTCAGAAAAGCAAAAGACAAGAGAGAGAGGAAGAGAGTTATACCGCGTTTGGGGTTGGATTAGGTGAGAAATGGCGAAAACATTTAATGTTTTGTCTTTCTCGGCCTTACAAGGCCTGCACAAGGTTGTTACCTTCTGCGAAATTACCATTTCAAGCATGGATGACAAAGGGAGAGAAAGAGAGTCGCCTGGCGGCGCTAGGGTTTCTCAACAAAAGAGGGAAAAGGGGAAGGGGAGGGTTCGTTTGGTTGAAGATAAGAGAAAGGGGCCTTTGCCCCTCTTTAATTGGTCATTGGGTTGGGTCAAGCCCTTGTTGGGCTGGACTCGGCCAATTTAAAAAAAAAAAACGAAGGCCCACCGCTTTATATATATATATATATATATATATATATATTTGTGTATACACGCATATTGTACACATATTAGCGTATATATATATGCATATATAATAAATAAATAAATAAAAAGAAAAATGCAAATTAATGAGTATGCAAAATCAAAAGGGTTGATTACTAAAGCATTTTGATTAAAACTAAATAATTAATTAATTTAAAAACATGAATGATTTCATGAAATTGATTACTTCAAATATGACCTTTATTTGACTAATTAGTTAATTATTTCAATTGTAGCCTATAATTAACACATCATAAGCAATTTACAAATATAACCACAATTAATTATTTAAAAACATTACGATTAATTTTAAAAATTATCAATATGACTTGATTATGCAGAAATTGAAATTTGAGGGCAAAATATTATTTATTTTAATTAATCAATTTCCTTGAAAATAGAGTGAAATACTTAACAATTGACAATTTGACAATTTAAACTTAAGTAAATAATTGTTGTAAATTATTTTCTCTTGGTTAATTTAGCAACATATTGTAATTGTAAAATACCTAGATTAATTTTATAATATTATAGAAAATACTTTATCAAAAATTGGTAAAATATTGTCTAAATAGTTTTATAAAATTACTTTGATTTCTAAAAACACATATTTCACTCTATTTAATATTCAAGGGACTCTGGGTAATCAAAATAAGTTATCGGAGGTCAAAATTTAGGTGTCAACAACAAAGAAGGTGGAGTATGCGTAGTTGGTGAAGAGTAAGGATAAGGAGGAAACACGGACGAATAGGGAAAGGTATAAGATTGCGAGGAAAGAGGCTAAGTTAGGGTTGCGGTAGCAAAAACGGCTGCTTTTGAATGCTTGTATGTCGAATTAGAAGATAAAGGTGGGGATAAGAAGTTGTACAAGCTAGCCAAGGCGATAGAGAGGAGGGCCCGAGACCTAGACCAAGTGAAGTGCATTAAGGATGAGAATAACGAGGTATTGGTAGAGGAGGCACGCATTAGACGGAGATGGAACTCATACTTCCATAAACTCTTGAATGAAGAGGCGAATAGAGACATTGTGCTGGGGGGCCTGGAACTCTCAGAAAGGCATCGAGATTTTGGATATAGTTGGTGTATAAAGGTTGAGGAGGTTAAAGGTGTTATTCATAGGATGCGTAGGGGAAGATCGGCCGGACCAGCTGAGATTCCGATGAATTTTTGGAAGGGCGTGGGTGGAGCAGGTCTAGAGTTGCTGGTGAGGCTGTTTAATGTAATTTTTAAGACGGAAAGGCGTGTCTATTTCCGAGAACCAGTTCAGATTCATATCGGAACGCTCAACTACAGAAGCCATTCATCTTGTTAGGAGGCTGATGGAACAGTACAGGGAGTGGAAGAGGGACATTCACATGGTGTTCATCGACCTAGAAAAGACGTATGATAAAGTCCCGAGAGATGTTCTATGGAAATGCTTGGAGGCTAAAGGTATACCGGTGGCGTATATTAGGGAAATCAAGGACATGTACGATGAAGCTAAGACCCGATTAAAAATAGCAGGAGGAGACTCAGAGCACTTTCCAGTTGTGATGAGGTTGCACCAGGGATCAGCTCTTAGCCCGTTTTTATTTGTCTTGATGATGATGAACTTGTGCGAAAAATCCAAGGTGAAGTGTCATGGTGTATATTATTTGCAAACAACATAGTTTTGATTAAAGAGACCCACGGCAGAATTAATGTTAAGCTAGAGGTTTGTAGACAGACCTTGGAGTCCAAAGGGTTCAGATTGAGAAGAACGAAGACGGAATACTTAGAGGGCAAGTTCAGTGACGTAGCACTTGAAGAGGGTGTGGAAGTGAGGCTGCCATACAAAAACGAGTAAGTTTTAAATATCTTGGGTCCATTATTTAAGTAAATGGAGATATTGATGATGATGTCACATGCCGTATAGGGGCAGGGGGATTAAATGGAGGCTCTCTTCCGGAGTCTTGTGTGAGTAGACAGGACATGGCGCAGTTGCACTTTACCGAGGACATGACCTTAGATAGGAGGTTGTCGTGGACACGGATTAGGGTAGAAGTTTAGTAAGTAGTAGAGAGTTGTCTTCTGTACCCTTCCATACTAGTAGGTGTAGTATCAGCTTTGTAGTTTCTTGCCCATCGATTTTCTGTTACTATATGTTGTTTCTTGTACTCCGATTACTGTATTGGTTTGTTGTAGTTGTTGTTCCTTTTCTTCGTAATAATTATCTATAGTACTCTGTTATGACTTTTTTACTTTCATCAACTCTTATCTGACCTTTTTCGTCATGTTTTCTCTTGAGCCGAGGGTCTTTCGAAAACAGTCTCTCTACCTCCCAAGGTAGAGGTAATATCTGCGTACACTCTACCCTCCCCAGACCCCACTTGTGGGACTACACTGGGTATGTTATTGTTGTTGCTATTGTGTTATTGGAATACAATTGTGAGAATCTCGTCCACATGGCAGCTGACTCATGAATTTCAAAGTATATTTTGATAAATATTTGGTGATAGTTCAGGAAGGAAATGCAAATACTTGAAAGTTCAGGCAGGAAACTCGCAAAAACAGTGATACTTCAGATGTGTTTTTGACCATTATCTCTTAATTTTTAAAATTTTCCAATTAATTCCTTTAATTATCCGTATGGAATACCATTTGACACCATTTTAAAACAAAATAAGAGAGTGTACAACTCCCACTATCAGATATTAATCAAGATGTGTTTTGAAAAATAGTTGGTAATAGTTCAAGTAGGTAACCCAAACAGCTAATAGTTAAAGTAGGAAACTCGCAAAATAGTGATACTTCATGTGTGTTTTGACCATTATCTCTTCAATGTATGTATCCTTTTTATTATGTGTAAAAAAGAAATGTCACTTTCTATATTAATTTTTTAATTACAACATCTCACATGACATATTTAAGACCATCTCACAACACCCCACATGACATATTTAAGACCATAAGTTCAAAGCACATTTTGATACATTACACTCATCTTTAATTTAAGACCACAAAGTTCAAAATTCTTCCCATTATTTTTTAAAGATCGTGTCTAAGTAAACTAAGGCACATTAAAGAAGACGACGGGAATGGAAGCCAACAAGGTTTGATCCCTAGACTCCTGACTAATCCAATCGAGCCAACGTCCAATTACTTTAGATGTCTACAATTAACATATAAATAGAACTTGAGGCTCTTTACCTAATAAGGAGTAACTAAATCGAACTAGAACCTGCGACTTCTTTACGTATATGATTGCAAGTTGCAACAATCAATAACTAATTTTAAACCGTTTAGTGATTGGATTATTCAAGAAAACTGAAACCTCTAACTTTGAAAAACTTACTCACTCTCTTTTACCATTTACAATTTTTGGAAATCAAACGTGCTGCGTGTTAATCTTTTAATTTTTTTAAGTTCTCTGAATATTTTTTTTTTCATTTTTCTTATTTGTAGTTGGACTTTCTAGGAAATATCCATCGTTGACGAGCTTTTGGATCGTTGTTTGGTATCTTGTATTTCTACTATATATAAATGGGAAGGGAGTACTAACACAGCAACAAAAGATTGTACTAAAAGCAACATAAGTTATACCATAAAGTTGGGCCTACATTTGGCTTCTCCTTTAATCAAGTGTACCTTTCAATTGTCTTAGTTTGACTTACACATGGTTACCTCTTTATTTATCTAGAGATTCTAATCACTTTCATTTCCCTTATTTTTTGAATTTGTGCTATTCCTAACCAGTGTTCCTATGCCCATTCTCAGCTGCTACTGAGCCTTTTTGTTTTCTTAGCACTGTAAATTTGTACCAAAAATTATATAAATTGTATACTTTAACTAATTACTTTTTTATTCCACGTAAACATATGTCATAGTAATGAATATTTATTCTCTTCTTATGTATACACGTATGCACTTTAATTTTAATTCTCTGACACATATTTATTTCCTCCGTGCACTTTTACTTGTTCACTTTTGACTTTTCACCTTCTTTAAGAATTAATAAATGAAGTACTCCCTCCGTCCCATACTACTTGGCTACATTACTATATATATATATATATATATATTCATTTACAAAACCAAGATAAAATTAATTAATTCTTTCCCATCTCACCCTTAGTATTAAATGTTCTTGAAAATAGTCAATTTTGATTAGAATGTATTTATTGGAGAGAGATAGAGGTAAGATAGTAAAATATAAAATACATATTTTATTTATGATTTCTTAAGGGGCGTGCAAAAGGGAAAGTGGGCAAGTAAAGAGAGTGCATATTTTACCATAATATTCATATTTATTGGTGTATAGTCTCAATAGCCTTGGAAAATGATTTGAAAATGAGTAATTAATGTGAAGGGTAAAATTAATAAAGAAGAAAAATTCCTTTCTCTTTATATGTTAACGTGGACAAGTAAAAGTGAAATGAGGGAGTGACTTTTATCCCCGTTTTCCTTCTTTGTCAATACTTTAAACGTGAAGAGAGGACTAACAATAGCAATGCAATTTGTACCAAAAGTTATATAAACTGTACCCTTTAACCAACTACTTTTTTATCCCACTTGGACATATGTCATAGTAGTGGGTATTTATTCTCTTCTCATGCGTATGCACTTCAATTTTAATTCTCTTACACATGTTTATTCCCTTTGTGCACTTTTACTTGTCTATTTTGACTTTTCACGATCTTTAAGAATTAATAAATGAAGTATATATTTTATCATAATATCCATATTTATTGGTGTATAGTCGATCAATAGCCTTAGAAGATGATTTGAAAATGAGTAATTAGTGCGAAGGGTAAAATAATAAGAAGAAAAATTTCTTTCTCTTGAGTCTTGATATGTTAACGTGCACAAGTAAAACTGAAGGGAGGGAGTGACTTTTATCTCTGTTTTCCTTCTTTATTAATACTTTACTTATTTTACTCTCCTTTGCATTCTCTGATTATTGTTTCTTTACATTTATAAAATGTATTACTTTATATTTTCATTTCGGAATTAAAATTTGGTGACTTATGATATAACACATATCTTTCTAATTTTGATATCTTTGTAACAATTCTTTTTATCTATAATTGTTAATATAAAAAAATATAATGTAACTAATTTTCCCCTTATTAACATATTTTTTAATTAATTTAATAAAAATATTTTATTAATTTTTCTTTTAAAAAATTCAATATATACAACAATGGTTCTTATGTTTAGATCTGAACAGTTAGTTAATTGCGATGGATATCAACCTATCGGTATACATATAAGATATTAAAGAATTTAAAAGAAAAAATAGAATCAAAATATTAATTTTCTCTCATATTCTTACTAATTTTCTTTTTCACATCGATGAACAACTTTCATTGTCATGACAATGAGAAAAAAATTCGACTTTTTCCATCTCCAAGACTTAATTCCATCATATGTTTTTAATTTTTAAACTCCATTTTTTTATTATAACTAAAGTGATGGTACGTAAAATATATTTTGTATATATTACTATATATAATAACAATTAGAATGCTATTAAAAGTTATTTACAAAATACAAACCTTAAAGACTGGCTAATTAAAGTGAATAAACATGTTTGGCCCGTGCATCGCACGGGCATAGTTTGCTAGTTGAAAAATAAGTATTTAATAATATTTCTAATTAGTCTATTGACGTGTCGTGGAATTATGACACATTTGATGTCTTTTCACGAAGAGTTTTACTTGTTTTTAAGTTTATTTCATATCATTTCTTACGTTATTTTCCATGTCGTAGGTAGTTGGATTCTAAATGGAAAAGACAAGAGAAATCACCTAAAAGGAGCCAAAAAATTGTGAAGTCGGAAGTCCAGCTGATGAAGGAAGGAACCACGGAAGGATGTACTTACCGTAAATTCTTTCATGGACCGTAATCCAACCGTGAAACGTTAACCGAATGAGGAGCAGAAAAGGCGGAATCACGGCCAGGAACTATGGACCGTAGAACATTCTACGGGTCGTGAAATTCCACCGTGAATCCATGAAACCCAAAACAGAACAAACTTCAAGAAGAGCTCAATCACGACAGCAATGTACGGACCGTGAATCTGTTTTACAGTCCGTCAAAGTTAGTGTACAAGAAGACCTAGCTCTGAAGGATTCCAAATTCACAGTGGCCAGCAGATATTTGACGGACCGTAGATTCATTCTACTGTCCGTAAGTTTCATCGTTGTGGGCAGTTTTGTCAAAAAAAAAAAAAAACGTGTTTTGGACCTTTATAAATAGTTTATATAGGGTTTTTGTGGGTCATCTTCATTATGAAACTTGTCCGTTTATTCCATTGCATTGAATACACTTTGGTTGAAGCTTTTTTAGGAGAATCTTTCATCTTTTTCTCTCCTTTATTCATTGCAAGCTTTTAATGCTTTGTTTTGTACTACACACTATGAGTAGCTAAGTTTTAAATACTAAGGTTGTGAACCCCATGATGGGTGTTATGTTAATGGGTGTTTATTATTGAATATATGCATAATAGGTTATTGGTTTCTATTTATTTCTTATTCTTTAAAGTTGGTTGGTGGTTGCATACATCAACCCATGCCATAAACCCTTTCCTTACTTGGGAAGGTGAGATAGGGTTTAGGAGAAATGAATAACAAGGACCAGAGCGTTAACCCTCGTTTAATAAACTCACTTAGGGATAAGACGAGTTTATGTGGCATAAATTAATCGTTCTTCATTTCAACTCTTTTACATTTGGGTAAATTATAAAGAGGAAATACTTTCTAACTATTGAGAAATATTACAGAGTCATTTAGAGATTAAATGCATACCATACAACGACCCATTAGGAATATATCATCTTACATCTATATCATTACACTTTATTAAAAGGGGACAGAGTCTTGGTTTCTTTCTCCAACTAAAGTTAACTTCAAGTCAAAATAGCAATTAGATACATAAACTCTTTTACAACTTACCGAAATAGGATTATTACTAGAGCCAAGTAGCACACTACAAAAATAACATTCTCACACCATATTCCTTGTGAGATTTAACCCAAACTAGTTGGGTTACTATATTTGATAACGTTGGCTTTAAGCCATTTGTTTGGTGTAATTTGAGCGTATCATCTATTAAGATACATTTTAGAAAATGAAAACTTGTCGAGGAGAGTTTTAATAGTATACTTTAAAAAAAAATTCTCTAAAATATGATATTGTTATAGTGATTTATTCATTTGTTCACTTCTTTAAATTTCGATACCGCTTACAGAAAATTTTGCTTACGCCACTGATGACTTGCATATCACAATTCTGAAATGTGTGTTTCTTTATTAATTACTATAATTTTGAAATCATGACGATCTAATATGATTTGTGAGTAATTCAATAAAACAACTAGGTTGGCATGAAGTCATATCAATCTGTCATGACTTGCATTCCATGATTACCAATTTTGGTTCGTCGTTATTCATTAAACTTAAAAAGGCAATTTGCGCACAAATATTAGAACCAGGGACAATAGTCAAATAGCAAATTTTGAATAATGACGTAAAATAATTTTTTTTTATGCAAATCCCCCAAGAGAGAGCCCAATCACTAAGTTTAAACTTTTAAGAACTACAAATCGGTTTCTTGCAATATAAATCACCATCCGGACCTACGGTAGCTGTCAAACTTCGACTCCGAGTCCGTTTATCCCGAATGTTGATTTTGGTCAACTTTTTATTTTTATTTTATCCAAACCTCTAGTTTTTGATTTTCTTCTTCGATACGCATTCGGGTGCCTCGGGTCCCCACAAAACATAATATACATATTGAACCTACAAGAAGTGTCATTTAGGCAAAAAAGTTTCAAATACTCAAAATGACCTGATGGTTCATTATAGATCTATTTATATCATTATTTGTTGATTTGGTAAATACATCACGTGAAAATAAGTATTTTCTCCAATCAAACGAATTTCACTACACAACACGTTTTATTGGTAGCACATCACACAATCTTTAATAGATTTTTTATACTAAATCAATTATACATCTACATTAATTAATTTAAGGACAACCATGTTCCATTAATGGAAAACGAGAGAAAAAAAATCAATTATATCAGTTTCTAAAGCATTTTAAAGTGCATGCTCATAAAAGGTAAACACTTACTCACCTCAGGTATGTACTCCAGAATAACGAATGTAAGACATGCGTCTTTCAAACACACGTGTATCACTTAATCAAAGTTAGATTAGATTAAATTAAATGTATCAAATCTCATTTTATTTTTAATTGTTTATCACATCATTTGCTGGGGCATCTGTTAGTTTATTTTCTTCCCTGTAACAGTGTTTGATTTGGAAAATGTCAAAAAGGCCCGCTCATATCTTTAATCTCTTCGACGGTGTTTTTGATATTCCACAAACTAGTAGCCCAAAAAAAAAAAAAATCTCAGATTTAAGTTCATAAATAAGGAAAATATTGAAACCATTTGCTACCTACAACAAATGTGATAGTTAGCTATGAAATTATTAACTATGACACAAAATTTGTCTCTAGTTGTTCTTTTTTTGTGACAAAAATTACATTTTGTGTTGAAATACTTGAGTCACATAGTTTTAGGGGTTTTTTTTAATAGCAAAATCGATGATAAATATTCTTACAAAAAGTTAATGGCTTACATATGATGTTATCTCTTTTCTTTCCTTTTATTAATGATAAATATTGAATATAAATGACTATATATGAAAGTGAATGATGATTTTGTTGTGAGATCATCTTGTTATAATGTTTAGGAGAGATACAAGCAGTAAGGTGAAAATATGAATGAAAAATCGTCTCTTACAAATTTTATTAATCATAGTTCTTTATATCGGCACATACACAAGTAGAGTTCTCCTACAAGTAGAGTATTAGACTCTTACTAAAATTAAGAAACTGAATATTCTACTAAATCAACTATTACACTCCTCCAACAATTAATTATTCTAGAAAACTGTAGCAAGAACATATGCAACATCCAACACATCTCCCTTTGAAGCTTACTATTCAATGTGAACTTATATGCAAGAATTTTAATAGTTGCATTTCTAATCCTGAGTTTTCTGAAACATCATCAAAAGGCTTCGTGATAACTTGGTGAATCATTGATCCAATATTAATAAACTGGTGATACAACGGATTTATATGGTTCCTTGTCATCGGTTGCATCGCTGCACTAGAAAAATAAAAATTAGCAAGGAATAATTTTTGTCTCAAAGAGCTACGCACTAAATTGAAAACCACAAATTACTCAGATTTTGAATTCATAAATCAATGTTAAGAAAAGAAAAAAAAAATGATGAAACCAATGATATCTTAGTTGATTACTTCTATCAACTCTTTTTCTGTGTATGACAATAAAGTATTCAATGATGGATGAAGAATAGTGTTAATAGTTAGGGGTTTTTATAGCAAAAATAATGACAACTACTGTGACCAAATTTAATGGCTTGCATATGATGTAATCTCATTTCTTTCCTTTTATCAACGATTCTTGTAATATATTTTTTGGAATGGATTCTTGCAAATCTAATCTAATCAATCTATATGGGCAAGTTTATTAAAATCTTCTACACCTTTTTTTTTTTATTAGGAATAGAATTGTTACACTTTGCCTCTATGGTTTCAAAATAGAAGGCAACTTCCCGGAACCAAACTTTTTATTTAGAGTTTAACTAATAATTTTAAATAGTATACATTGTCAGTGTAGCAAATTTTTATACTATCCGGTCATTTTTACATATTATAGTGGATAACCTGAGAAAGAATTGGCGGAAAGCCTTCTTTAAAAAACTTAAATTGAGAGAATACATCGTCACCCCCCCCCCCCCCCCCCCCCCCCCCCCTATTTTCAGCTCAATAAATGTTTAACAGTCTATTAAATGCACCTCGACAACCATTTTGTAATTTTTATAAGTTTAAGGCTTAAGTTTTAAGTTTATTAAAATATACTTAAGTCCCAAATATTTCTGTTTTTGCAAATTCACTTTGATAATATGTTTTTCTGGTTCTTACATGCATTTACCTTTTTGGTCTATTTCTACACTTGTCGACGACTATTATCACTTTAGAGAAAAGGGGCAAATATGCCTCTCAACTTTGCGATTTATAGCTGATTTACCCCTCGTTAAAAACTTGGCTCATACATACCTCGCCGACTAACAAATATAGAATATTTGCCTTTTTCATTAACAAGCTCATAGTTACTGAATTAACATATATATATATATATATATATATATATATATATATATATATATATATATATATATAAAGCTAAGCAATAGAAGAGTTAGGGGTGTCAAAAATATATGAAAAACCGACCAAACCTAATCATACCAAACCAATTTATAGTGTTTTTTCAATAAAACCGTGGATATTTATTTAAGCTTATAACCGTCTCGAACAATTAGAGTGGTCTGTTTAATTTATAAAAAACCCGAAAAAATCCCGAACTGAATAGCCTTACATGTATGAAATATATTTTATATATTACAAATATGTTATGTTCTTTGTTAAATTGAACATATAAAATATGTTTTATAAGTTTTGTTTCAAATATAAAAAAGAATTTTGGCTACTAGGCTTTGCAGCCGAGACATTAGCATGAAAATCCACCCCAAGCATGGATTCTACCTTATTCTACTGCAAACTAGCAATTGAAAATACAAACATAAACAGTGAAAACAGCTGAGGGTGCAAGATAAGCTTTCATAGATTTAGATGATTTAAGTAGACATTTTTTGTTATACTTTGGTATCCCTCTACTATGTTGTTGGACGTATATGTATTGTTACACCCCGTAGTTTTGTACATTGAGATTTATAAGTGTTGATTGTTTTAAGTATGGACACTAGAGTTACCTTCAAAAATATATGAGATTATATGCGCCAATCTTATGATTATGGGGGGTTTAAGTTCATATAATAAGCTATGGGAGGATTGGAGAGCAAGTGAATCAAGGAAATTAAGTTTGTTGGACTTTGGAGAAAATATGTGGGGCAATTTTGGCCCAACTTGAAGGAAGAATATCTTTTAGTATATGAGGAGTTTTGAAGCAAAGCAAAAGCCTAAATTGAAGTTCAGGAAGTCTAGTTTTCAACGCAACAAACCATTAGTCAATCGGACATCGGAGTACAGAGTTATGGACGTTACAAGTTAGGCGAGCGGAGCAGGGGATTGCCCTGCGCGAACGCGCATCTACAGTGGGCGAACGCACAGTGTAGCGCGCTGCTACAGTGTGCGAACGCGCAGAGGAAAATCCTAGGTCGGTGTAACCGACCTCTAGAATCTATTTAAGGGCCAAATCTGACCCCAAACCTCATTTTCTCCACTCCTCTTCATCCAAAAACATATGAGAGCTTCCAAGAAACATTGAGAGGTTAATTTGTGAGCGGATTAAACTGACGGGACTATATACGCGGCTCGGGAAGCGTATAGAGTTTTGTGATCTTTGTGCCAAACACCAAATCTTGATTGGGCAAAGGAATTTATCAAAGATAGACAAGATGTCAAGCTCTTCCAACCTTGATTGAGGTAAGAATATTCTTTACTATGGATATTATGAATTATGTTATGGAGATGTAGTAGTTAGAGCTTCGTAAAGTCGATTGGTTGGTTGACAAATTGGGTAAACATCGTATGGGATGTTTTATTGAGTATATTGGTATGGATGATGATGTTGTTGATATTAGTATTGCTATTATTGTGGTTTTGTTGGTATTGTGATTTCGGGTTAGGGATATAAACAGGGGAGATGTTGCCCGAATTTTGGCAGATTCTAAAGGGGTTAATTTGAAGGCTTAAGACAAGCATGTGACGATGAGTCTAACAATAGTATGAATGGTTTTATATGTAGATTACGAGACTACGAATGATCTTAAGTAAATTGGAAGACAGGAAGTGAGTTGGAAAAGTCGAGAAGTAAGCTCCAAGGTATGTTAAGGCTAGTCCCTTTCTTTCAAAAGGCATGATTCCTATGTTATGATTTCATATGTGTTTCCATAACCTTCTTACTTCCAAAAGTTAGAAGTTCATGATTCTTAAAAGCTTCTTGTGATACTAAAGATGAGATGTTTTCTATGAGGAACATGATGATGATGATTTTAATTCTAGAAATTCCAAAGCTTATGATTTTAATGCTATTATGAGATTATTGAGCTTATTTCATGATTTTCTCGATTTTATTCACTGTTGTTAATCTCACCTTATGTTACTTGTTCCTTCAAGGTGAGACATAGCGATGATGATTGCTCCATAATATAAATCGGAGGTTACAAACCTTACGTCACTCCGATGTATTTATAGCTTTTATTTGACTCTCATGCATGCTTTATATATTTATGTATGTATATTTTTACACCGAGCCGCGCTATAGTCGGCTCGGTACGACACCTATTGTGCAACCACTGATCAGTCGGTGTTGTCCCGAAAGGGCCATGTATGTTACACACCGAGTCCCGAAAGGGCCGGGTACGTTACACACCGAGTCCCGAAAGGGCCAGGTACATTACACACCGAGCCCTGAAAAAGTCGGGTACGTTATGATGATGATATTATATATACGTATGTATGAATTTTTTTTTTTTTAAAAGGCTAAGCATGCATGACATCCGCCTTATGAGGTATCCAGATGTACAAGTTATCTATCTTATTCCATGTTACCTTTCATATCTATATTATGTTGTTGTTCATGCCTTACATACTCAGTACATTATTCGTACTGACGTCCCTTCTTGTAGACGCTGCCCTCATGCCCGCAGGTAGGCAGGTAGACGGATCAGACCCGTAGGTGTTCTATCAACGGATTCTCAGGAGCACTCCACTTACTTCGGAGCTGCAGTATATTTGGTATTGGTCCTTATGATCATTTGTATTCTATGTAGAGGCTCGTAGACTTGTGTGTACAGTTAGATATTTATAGCTCTGCCGGTTCATATTATTGTATAATATATTGGTAGCCTTATCGACTGGTGATGATGGGTCCACCCAAAAATGATCATGAGATGCATGCTTAGAGGTACTCGGTAGGTTAGCTCCGAGTGCTCGTCATGAACCTCTGGTTGGGTCGTGACATATATCAACTTCAAGTTGTGGTTTCTGTAGCCTATAAACTAATATTTGTTTTGGCTAAATTCAACATTATTGTCTTTGGTAAGTTACTCTTCTCTCTAGTCAATCAGTGAGAGATTCACGTCGCGATGATGCAGTTATTCTTGTCTTACTATTTGATATAACATATTTCAGTTTAATTACTTTGTAGTTTTATTAATAACTTTTACATTAAATATTTTAGAAGAAACAGATAGAAGCTTTATTTGATGGTACTACAAATAAGTTTGTGGAGGTCAGCGTCGTTACATTTTAATAATGGTGTATTCTTAGGTGACACTTTAAAAGTAAAATAACTGAAAATTAACTGAACCGTACCGATATCGAAGAAAAACCGAGATGATGGGACGGTTTCGAAAAGTCTAATTTCGGTTACACAAAATAAAATAACCCAAGGATTGGGATGGTATAATTTTTTTAAAATAACTGGCCGAACCGTCCCATTGACACCCCTAATGAAGAGTGATGTAGCACCTCTCTTTGATCAAGAACTATATTTATCTTTTTTCTCCTTTTTTGACTTTTTTCTCTAATTTTTTTTATTTTTCTCTCCTATGTTTATGTATCTTATTGTAACAAAATCAAACGACTCAATAATTATTCTCCACTCTCTCTATACCTTGTGGTACTCCCCCATCTATTATTACTTGTCTATGTTTGATTTAGCACACCCCTTGAGGAGCAATAAATAAAATGATAATTTTTATAATATCACCCTTAATTATTATAAATCATTTAAATAATTGAAATCAATCATACTT
The DNA here is from genome assembly GCF_019175385.1 of Lycium barbarum. Taxonomy (NCBI): domain Eukaryota; kingdom Viridiplantae; phylum Streptophyta; class Magnoliopsida; order Solanales; family Solanaceae; genus Lycium; species Lycium barbarum. The sequence goes on along the minus strand of NC_083344.1, from coordinate 12,540,551 downwards.
TAAAGACGTGCATTCACTAACTACTTCCTGAAGTTTTCAACCCAATAATCAGTAATAAGGATAAAATAGCTATGAAATTTCTTGATTTTTCAAACTGAACAAGTAAAAGTGAATATTTATTTTTAATATACTGTATAAATAAAAGCGGGGCGGAGGGAGTAACAGAAGAAGCTTAAAAGCCTCAATATTTATGAATCCAGCTTTTCTTATTCCCACCGTTCTTATTTCATTAACCACCAAAATTAATTTAAAACATAGACAACAACACAAAAAGTGGACATTTTGAAGTTGAATATTAGAAAAATCAAAAAGCTATCAACTTGAAGCATACAATACAACTCAAACACCTCAAATTTACTCACAAATCTCTATCTCTACGATTCATCGGTTCACGATTCCATATATCAAAACCCAAATATAAACAAACCCACTTCATGTAAGTCGATTTGGAGGTTTGTCTTCTGCATCTGACAAATACTATCCTGGCGAGTTTGCGAAATTCCGATGGTGGTGGTCATCACCGGTGCGGAGTTAGGATTCATACTAAGGGTGTAAAAAAATATAGATATGTCACAACCCAAGTTCGAACATGAGACCTTGGGGAACTTTTGTAACCCCTTAACCGATGTGCTGAACTTTCATCTTTTATCAAGGTGTGTCAACACTAGTATACATACCTATAAAATTTAAATTTTACTTATTTATATAATGTAATTTTCCAGCGAAGGGGTGTCGCTTGACACCTCTCGGGCAAGGGTAGCTCCGCCCTGGTCATCACTTGCATGGTATTTTGCTTTAAATGAAATAATTGGAACCTATGAAGTTGTTTTCCTGCTATTTTTTTGGTGTTATTCTTGACATCTTAGGAGTATTTTATTTTACCCTTCAGAATATTTGTTTGGGTGTGTTTGGTTAAACCAAGTAACATAGGGGTCGTACTATTAGATACTTCTGTGACCATTCACGTTGCTAAGTACTTGTAGTCATAAGATAAGTACTGGAGTAGCATTCTTGATTCTCTAGCCTCTAGGTGGTTTGAAGATGGTATATATGACAAAGACTTGAGAAAATGGACATTTATTCCTCTACCAGAGGCTGATCATTATATTGTCTATTCCATCACAAAACGAAACTCTTTTATTGGAAGTAATTGCTTATAAGAGTCGCACACAAAAGATTAACAACATCGGGGGTTGGTGTAGGATAACAAAACATCTCTTCCCAACCACAATTAATAATATTGTGTCTGCGTTTTGCTAAGGTATCAGCTATTAAATATGTAGTTCATTAAGATTTTAAAATCAACTAGACTGGTTCATTTGATAACCACATCTTTAGCATGGCAAGACATTCCGCGAAAGAGAAATGGCCACAACTATACCCAAAGTCCCAAATTAACAAAGTATACTGCATATATTAGCAAAAAAAAAAAAAAAGCATATGCAAGTCAATTCTTACCTTCAATGTCTATGTCATTAGGTTGGAGTAACTTCTGGTATTACTACGCAACAATAAATATTAAAGATTTCAGTTTGACTTTTTTCTAGAGAATTTAATCTAAAGTGATAAGTGAAGAAAAAGTTAAATTAGGAACGTACCCTGCAACTTGATCATTCACAATCCATGGCCTCCAATTATCAACAATCGAGTAACGTATCGACTTAATCCATACTTGAGTTGATATAAATGGAGTTTTCACGTCATGGTCACCACTACCCTTGACAGAAAAAGAAAGAAAACAAAAAAGATGAAAACAACAAAAAAATATAATTATTACTCTTCAATCTTAAGCAACTTAAGATTTGCTAGCTATACGAATCCTCAATGTGTATGTGGCATAAGGAATACGGCAATAAACTATTGATATATGCAAGTACTTTTTCTAAACTTCATTTGTCAAAAATACTTTTCAGGATAACTAGAGTTTGAAAGTTTGGTCAAACTGATCCTAAATCGAAATTTCATTATAATTAAGCTTGTTCAATAATTAGTATTTGTCACGCAATAAAAGAACCACATATTTATAATGAAGGTGAATAATTTTATGCCGATCTAATACAACTTATTTAAATAATTGGAAGTAACTTTATATTAAAAAATAAATAGACCTATTCTTTTAGTATTTCCTTTCCAACCAAAAGGAGAAAATAATTAGTGGAAAGTTAATTACATTTCCCTTCCTTCTTCAACTACTCCCTCCGTCCAAAATATTTGTCGCTTTTTTGAACCCCCTTAATCACTCAGCCATCCTCTATTCTTGTGTTTAAAATATTTAAAATTTATATATGCATATAATAAATAAAAAAATTACCTTAATATATACAATGTAACTCTTTGTCGCCCTTTAAGAAATATTAATTAGAAGGGGTATTTGACCTACTTTACCCTTATTTATATCAAGTTATATTCTTTCTCCATCATATATTTATTTTATATATGTGTCATCTCCATTAATGGCAAAATTCTACTAAGGGTAAAATGGAGAAAAAATAATAATTATGCCTTGAACTTCTAAAGCAACAAATAATTTGAGACAACTATTTTTAGTAGCCACGATAGATAATTTGAGACGGAGGGAGTATAATTCTTTTTTTCTTTTTTGGTCAAACAAAACCAGGGTATATAGAGTTGTGTCTACTGTATTTCCATTACTTTCTTGACGCGCAAGTTAACATTTATAAGATTCAAACCCATTTAGGAAATTAATACTACCATAAATGGAACTAACGGCAATATCAACAAATCCGAAACCAAAACGAACTCGAAATACAACTTAGTGACTTACACTTATTAATTTCCCAATTGAACTAGGAAACAATTTATTAATTTCCCAAATGCACTAGGAAATATGGGCAGGCTAACTCTATTATAAGTTCAGTGTCAATGAAGTTTATTCTACATTGTTTTCTGCTTCCCGTTTATTTTCAAGAAACTCAAAGAAATCCCAAAGTTTTGTTTAATTTGTTCTCTTTAGTGTTGTTGATCGATCAAAGTAACAATGAGTAACTCGCATACTCATTCTTCTCTGGATTATCGCAATTATCCACGTTCGCAACAAGCCTATCGGCGAATACGTAGCCTTCGAATTACATTTAGTGGCCCCTATGTTTATTCTTCTGGTAGACAACATCACACATCCATTGATCATCCATCCTCTCCTGTTCGTCTACGTGACGATGAACCATACGTTTTAAGGCAGCAAGGCGCAATTACTCTACAAAACAATCTACCCGTGGCGTCTATTGGTGTTCACAGTGATTTGATTAGGATTTTGCATCGTCGTCTGACTCACTTTAATGACTCTCTGGATGATGATCTTGAGGATGACATGGATGATCAAACGGAGAATGAGGAGGATGGCATGGATGATCAAACAGAGAATGAGGAGGATGACATGGATGATCAAGCGGAGAATGAGGAGGAAGTTATATTGGAGTATTTTAAAACAAGAACTCATCGTGTTGCTGCGTCTAAAGACGGAGTAAATAATCCCGCAGAAACTGAAGAAGTTGGTGATAGAGAACCTGCAGATATCTGTGCAATATGTCAAGCGGAATTTGAACACGAAGAGACCATTGGGACACTTCGATGACACGAATATCATACCGACTGCATCAAACAGTGGTTGTTGAGGAAGAAAGATTGTCCCATGTGTAGATCTTCCGTTTTTCCCTCCACAAAAACTTGAAAAGCATGTCCTATGATAGTATTTAGAGATTATTTTACTCTGTAATTCTTTTGTATTAATCTGAAGTTTTCTTTCTCTAAATTCGCAAGACCTATACTTGTTTGTATATATTTTAGTCTCATCTCATTAAACTTAGTAAAGTTGTTTTTAAGTTGTGGAGGTCATGCACTGTACGTCTTTGATACATACAAGAACACTTTTTACCTGTCCTAAATATTGTTAAGAGACTAGAAGTTATGTAGGGCAATAATCTGTCTTTTCCACAACCGTTGTAATGTCATTATACTGATTCTTAAATTTCTTCTAATGTTAGTAGCCTCAGGCAGCAGTTTCGCAATGAACAAAACAACTGAGCCACAAACTAACGCAAACATAAAGAATACACCTGTTAGTCCAATTAATTAAACAAGAAGCAACATAAATAACAGGAAAAGTGATAGTATAAGAAAGCTGAACAGTACATAAGAGAATAGATCTTTTATCTGCTGATAGATCTCCTCTGAAACAAGAAACTAAAAGTATAGGTAACAATCCAGGAGCTACATTATGAAACTCATAAAGTTACAATAGTTCGTTGCTTTACAATAAGTGAATGAGATAATCGTTCGGGTTGAATTCATAGTCCAGAAATCTAGACTTGGACATCTGCTGAATGGTTTCTATGTAGTCCTTGACGAAAACATAACAAAAATCACAAAAATCAGAAATCAACTGCTTGAGTAGTTACTTTGATTTGATCAGCTTCTCGTGAAGCATCAGAGTTGAGTAGTCTAATAAACGTATATTTTTTCTCTCACCAACAAAACATTAGAAAATTCCAGTTGTAATCCCTGTTGACTCGTTCTCTTGTAATGATAATAGTCCTCTAATTTCATGCCCCTTTCCTATGAATAGACAAATATGTATATGTAGAATCTATGTGTATGAGTGTCTTGGTTACCGAAGGGGGTCGTTGGTACTTCTTCTGATTTATGACTAGCACGGAAAATGTATAAATTTCCAACCGCAAAAAGTATCACGTCCTTTGATTAGTAGTCAACAATGGTGCAGCATATTGTATTTTATTTGCTTTTCTTGGATACACGCTAACTCGAAATTGTTATATTCCTCTAAATTACGAATCTGATAGTACATTCCCTTGCTGCAGACAATGTGGTCATTAGAGTTATGTTGTATCATAGGGAGGCTTTCCACAATATTTCCAAAGGTCCGTGCCTAACATTCCGCTTTTCTAATACTTAACAGTTAAGAATACAGATATCTGTTGATACTCATACGATACCAGACCTCTCTAAAGTCCCGGTACGTACATGTTGATACTAATTTAACTTACAAGAATTGGTACATGGGTTGTTCCCTTTGGGGCATCCACTATAAATTCGACAATTATTATTTCAGTGTTACTTGCTTAAACCTGGAAGTCATGTAATTGGTTCTGATAACTAATTAAGATGAGAAGCAAGTAACCAAGTTAACTGAAAAAAGAGAAACTGATATCTAACCTTTCTGTCTATTGGAAGGTTTTTCAAGATTTAGCCTAAACATGTTTTGACTACTTATTTAAAGAATGATTGGTGGCTGAATACAGGAAGCTATTATGAATAGGAATTGGAGCTGGATTTCGTTGTTACGAGGAAACTTTGCAAATTTTCGAACACATTTCTCATCATTCCTCTTTGATTAGAAATAAAATAAAAAAAAGTCACCTATGTATGTATCAAAAATAACGGCCAAGAATATCCTAGGTGGATCTACCACTGCTGTTATGGTTACAGAAATAATGCACATCGCCAAGTTGGATTAGTGAATCCAAACCTATTTACACAGTGAAATTAATTAGATTGCTGAACTTGCAGTCTTTAATACTATCTTGTGCCTTTACCATGATGTTCTTAGTTACAATTTATATGTGGTTTGAGGAAATTGTTTCTTTATTGCTTTACATATTCTTCATTCCAGAGTCCCCTAGGTGTTTGGTAAGTTTCAACAAGATTTTGATTCCCTTTAGCTAAGCCAAGGGAAACTTTCCTATGTCTAAGAGGGGATATGACATCAAAGTAACTAATACTCAACCATTTGAATAAAGAGAGTCATTCTGTCAGTGTAGCCATCAGTTTATTTTCTGATTTTACTTTGTTTCCTTGGACTACGAAGAGAACATTCAGCAGCTGTCCATGCCCAGATTTCTGGACTTGCATAGGAAAATAAGCTTATTCACTTATCGTAAGCAGCAGCTTGGAATTCTTACTTGTATTTGTATGTTACAATATAGTTGTTAAGTTGGAATTGGTCTATTAATATGCTTCTGGCACTCTCTTGACCTTCATAATGTACCGGATTGTTTTAGCTCCTGATATTGTGACCTATGATCAGCAGGGAAATTCGCTATTCTCTCTATGTCGTTTGGTAGCTGGTTCGAGAACATCTCACTTTTTCTTTTCTTTTAATTGTTCTCTTTTATTTGATTGATTAGACTAAAGCTGTTTGCATTAGTTTGTGCCTCAATTGTTTTACTCGTCCCACAACTGGTGCATGAGGTTAGGAGGTGGGCATTAGAAGAAATTCAAGCATCAATGTCATTACTACAATTGTGGAAAAGACAGATTATTACCATACAGATTTTGTCTAATTTGTATACATTAGAGTGTCGATGAGAGCCCAGGGCATTTTTTTTCGAGGAAATCAACCAAAAGGGGTTGTTCTGCCACTCAAAAAAAATTAACAGCCCACACCAAACGTCTGTTTGTGCTGTGGGCTCCACAACTTTTTTAAGAAGAACTTTTTTTGTCATAGATAATAGGCTCATTCAATACCTGCTAAGAAATCTATTTATTTTAATCACGGATGAGACACTATTATCTCCTGAACTATGGCTCAAGTTGGTACGATAAATCTTACCTTTCCTTGGGTCCTATTACCCTCCTAAACTTATTTAAAACAGAATAATTACTCCCCTTAATGTTGATGTCCACCCTCATATGGGAGAGTGACATACACTCTCCTTGCCACATGTGTATTTATTTGTTCTAGAATTTTTTAAATGATTTCTAAAACCAGTTTTTTTAACAAAAATTGACAATTTTTTTTAAAACCCTTTTTAAAATATATATATATATATATATATATATATATATATATATATATATATATATATATATATATATATATATATATATAAACTGAAAACATGGATTAAAAAACTAAATTTTCTTTTAAAAAAATGATTTTTAAAATCCTTTTTAAAAAAAAAATGAAAATGTGATTTTTTTTTAAAACCCGTTTTTTTTTTAAAAACAAAACTAAAAACATGAATTTTTTTAAAATATGGAAAAATGGATTTGTTAAAAATATGGAAAACTTGATTATTTTTTTAAAATGTCTTAAAAAATCTTGATTTTCATGATTTCATTTTCTTAGGACACTTTTATTTTTCAAATAAAATCCGGAAAAAATGTTTTTCTAGTCAAAATGTGAAAAAATTAAATTTTTATAAAATTTTGGAAAAATTAATTATTTTTTAAAATGTGGAAAACCCATTTTTTAAAACTAAATTTAGAAAACTAGATTTATTTTCATATTTTAAGAAAATACAGATTTTTAAGAAAAAAAATAAGTTTTCCCGTTTTTTATGTTTCTCACTCTCTCAAAGAGAGTGAAACACACTCTCCTTGTCATGTCAGCGTTTAAGGGGGGTAATTATTTCGTTTTAAATAAGTTTAGGGAGTAATTATTCCGTTTTAAATAAGTTTAGGGGGGTAATAGGACCTAGGGAAAGGTAAGGTGTGCCGTAGCAACTTGGGGTATAATTCAGGGGGGTAATAGTGCCTTATCCCTTTTAATTAATTATGCAGGTAGCAAAAACACTTTGTTTTTTTTTTATTTCCGTGAACTAGTATGCGAACAATTATTACATATACAATCCAATCATAATTTTTCTGTATATACAGTTTTAGATATCCCGATGATGTAAGTTACTCTCTCCGTTTACTTTTATTTGTTCATTATATTAAAAATACGTTATCATTTTTACTCGTCCATTTTAGCATATCAAGAGAAAAAAAAATCTTATTTTACACTTAACATTAATTACTGATTTTCAAATCATTCTTCAAGTCTATTGACACTATACACTAATTATTATGAGTATTATGGTAAAATATATACTTCATTTAGTAATTTTTAAGGGACGTGCACCGACAAAAGTGGACAAGTAAATATAAACGGAAGGAGTATATTTGAAATGCTTTACTGTTATTTTTTTATAATTATTATTTGTAATTAAATTATTTCTCTTTTATTTACAACATAAATTTGAATTTTAGCTTCAATTGTCAAGATAGTTACATGAGATTTTTATCTATATTTTCATATTTTTGACTTGTTACTTGAAATAATTTCATTTAAACTTTTAATTTTTTTAATCATGATTCAAAATCTTTTTTCTCTTATCTCAAGTTCAAATGGGTCTTATCCTTTTGTATTTTGAAACTGAACGTTTTTCATTTTTTCGTCTTTATGTTATTTGTTTATTGTTATTGCATCATTTATTGTTAGTATTAATTGAGACTTTTTTATTAGCTTGTTATTTGATATTATACCATTAAATACATATTTCACTCCATTTAATAAAATATCGATAAACATATATATTCTTTTTATGCCGTTACTTGGCTTAATGAGGTACTTTTGTCTCTGCTTTTATATATATATATATATATATATATATATATATATATATATATATATTAAGTATCAAAAAGTACAACAACAAAAATAATAAAGATACACCTTAATCCCGAGCTAATTTGTGATAGATCTAGTTTGGTCCATTTAGACACATTTGCTTCAATATTACAAAAACTAAATTCTTATAAACATGATTATAGTCTTGATTCAAATTTCTGAAGAAAAGTATTTTCAAACAATCTTTGAAAAAAATACTTCGAGTAGATTTCTCCAATACTGTTTAAATGCCAACATGCCACTATTATTCATTGTTTTTATTTATTTATATGTGATCAATAAAAAAATACAAACAATCCAACCAAATTAGTAGGTACGGTGTGACAAGTGACTGAACCATGCATTTTAATGAGCGAATTCAAAGAAAAATATAAAATGCCACGTTAAAGATTTGATTAAGAGCCTGTTTGGAAGGGGCTTAAAAAAAGCAGTTTATAAATTATTTTAGATAAGCTAAGCCAAGCAGGCTCAATTATTTTTTTGAACTTATTTTAAGCACAAAATAACTTATAAGCTGGCTAGCCAAACACTAAAAAAAATTGAAAATAACTTATAAGTTGTTTTCAGCAACTTATAAGTCAATCCAAACGGGCTCTAAAAACAATTTGGACCCCTATTTAACGGCTTCTGGGCTTTAAAATAGTATTTTATTAACTTAGAAGTTAAAGCACACATTGATTGGAAAATTGGTTTGGACTGTATATGTACTTTGCATTACAGTTCACTAAAAAAAAAGGGTGGGGCTAGACCAAACGGACGTTTGATATTGGCCGTCTAAAAACTTTGTAAGTCACAGAAACAACCCCTTTTGGGTTGTCCCACTTTTAACATGCCCTTTTGATTTATTCCATTGAAAAAAAATGCCTTTTCGGCTCGGGAATCGTGTCGATGATATATATTGTACTTCGTTCTCTCTTAACAATATTTAGGACAGGAAAAAGAATGTTCTTGTATGTATCAAAGACATATAGTGCATGACATCCGCAACTAAAATCAACTTCTCTTACTAAATCCAATGATATGTTTTAAAATACGGAAAAAGGTCAAAAATATCCTGAACTATCAGAAATTGATCATATATACCCTCCGTTTGTATTTGGTATCAAATATACCCTCGCCGTTACCAAAGGAGGCCACAATTACCCCTCCACTTGACAGTTGGCCGTTTAAGCTGACGTGGTAGTGCTACGTGGAAAAAATTATCCACGTGGATGGCCACGTCAGCTCCTCTTTAGTTCAGGGGTATTTTTGACCCCATTTTTTGTTGTTTTTAATTTTTTTTCCTGGATTTTCTACACCAGCACATACCCCCCCCCCCCCCACACACACACACCCGCCACCCCCAATTTTTTTTTTGTAGTCTTTAATTTTTTTCTGAATTTTCTACAGCGCCACATACCCCCCTCCACACCCCCACCCCCCAAAAAAAAAACTTTTATTTTTATTTTTAAAGTTTTTATTTTTTTTCTGAATTTTCTAGACCACCACATACCCACCCCCATGCCCCCCCCCCCCCAAACACCCCATCACCCCTCCAAATTTTTTAATTTTTAACCATGCAAACTTTCAATTTTTATAAAAAAAAAATTATAAAGGTAAATTAAATATGAAGTAGAAAATTCGAGAGAGGGTAGGGAGTGCGTGTAGAGAATCAAAAAAGAAAACTTTTCAAAATTTTTTCTTGGAGGCGTGGTGGGGTGTCGGTCCTTTGGGGCGGGGGGGGGGGGGGGGGTCGTGGGGGTGCTGGTGTGAAAATAAAAAAAAAAATTGATTCTACTTTATATTTAATTTACCTTTTATTAAAAAAATTATAAAAAATTAAAAGCTTGTGTGGTTAAAAATTAAAATTTTTGGAGGGGTTGGTGGGGTGTGGGGGGGTCATGGGGGTGGGTGGTGTAAAAATTCAAAAAAAAAATGTAACTTTTAAAAAAAAATTAAGAATTTTTTTTGGGGTGGGTATGATGTGGTGTAGAAAATCTAGAAAAAAAAAATAAAAACTACAAAAAAGTGGTCAAAAATACCCCTGAACTAAAGAGGAAGAGGTAGAGGGGCTGACGTGGCCGTCCACGTGGATAATTTTTTCCACGTGGCACTGCCATGTCAGCTTAAACGGCCAACTGTTAAGTGTAGGGGTAATTGTGGCCTCCTTTGGTAACGGCGAGAGTGTATTTGATACCAAATGCAAACAGAGGGTATATGTGATCCATTTCTGATAGTTCAGGGTATTTTTGACCCTTTCCCGTTTAAAATATACACAAACAAGTATCGGTCTTGCAAAATTAGAAAAAGGAAACTTCAGATTTATTTTTTTGGTAACCATGTGAATATTACCATTGACAAACAAAACCCAATACACCTAAAGAGCACTTACTCCCACACCCAGCCTAAAAGGGTATCCATTTCTATAGTATTTGTTGATGTGAAGGGCAAAACTGAAGCTCTACACATTGGACAATCTTTTTTCCTCATTAACCACTGTTTGATGCAATCGGTATGATATTTGTGTCCACACTGAAGTGTCCCAATGGTCTCTTCGTGTTCAAATTCAGCTAGATATATGGCACAAATATCTGCAGATTTTTTATCAGCAACTTCTTCAGTTAAAGTAGCATTATTTACTCCGTCTTTAGGTGCAGCAACATGATGAGTTCTTGTTTTAAAATAGCTTAATATAACATCCTCCTCTTTCTCATTTTCATCATCCATGTAAACTTCAAGATCAAGTGGATCATAAATGCCAGGCAGATATTGTTCAAGATCATCAAGGCCTTGCAGATTGTCTGTTACATTTGACCTTAAGAGCCTATCCACTGAATCACGATCACTCACATTAATAATATTAATCCCATTCGAATTCTCACTGGTAGACGCCATGGGTTGATAGTCAAAATCAAAGCGAGTCAGAAGATGATCATACTCATCAATCATTAATCTATCAAACTCAGTATCATTCGAATGCTCACTGTTAGCACCACCAGTAGACGCCACATATTGATAGTCAAAATCACGGCCAGTCGAATGATGATCATACTCATCAATCATTATTCTATCAAACTCAGTATCATTCGAATGCTCACTGTGAACACCACCAGTAGACGCCACCGATTCATAGTCAAAATCACGGTCAGTTGGATGATGATCATACGTCTCATCAATCATTAATCTATCAAAGTCAGTATCATTCAAATGCTCCCTGCGAACACCGCCAGTAGCGCCACAGATTGATAGTCAAAATCATGGACAGTCTGATGACGGTACTCATCATCATTCATTAATCTAATTAACTCATCAAAATCACTTATTGACTGACAATAATATGGCGGATTGCCCCAATTTTGCGAGGATAGGCCTTGCAGATTGTCTGCTATATCTGGCCTCATCAAGATACTAATAAACTCAATATCATCAATTAGATCACTCACGTTAGTTCCATTCGACGCCACGGGTTGATAGTTGTCTGGAGTAATTGTGCCTTGATGCCTTGAAAAGTATGGTAGATGAGCCCGAGAGGACGAACGATCAACTGTTGTGTGATGTCGCCTACTAGAAGAATGATCATAGGGGCCCCTTTGAATTCGACGGCTATGCCGATAGGCTTGTTGCGAACGTGGATAATGATAATTATATGGAGAAGAATGAGTACGCGAGTTACTCATTTTTCAATAACACTAAAGAACAAATTTAACGAAAACAAAGTTGGGATTTCTTTGGGTTCTTGTAAGAAGACGAGCAGCAGAAAACAAGGCATGATAAGTTCAATCACACTGAACTATATATAGATGCTGGCCTACCATATTTTTGGGAAACTAATAAGTTGTATTCCGAGTTTGTTTTGGAATCAGATTTATTGATAGCCGTTAGTTCCATTATGGTATTATTTCCTAAGTGGGTTTGAAACTTAAAACCTTTTGTTCCATTATGGTATTATTTCCTAAGTGGGTTTGAAACTTAAAACCTTTTGTTCTTGGAAACTAATGCGGAAGGAAAGTAAAAGGAGAGACAATTCAACATAAAATCTTTAAATTTTTAAATTAAAACTATATAATTGGAAATTACATAAAAGGTACTCTAAATCACTATAATTAACAATTCAAAATATTTAAGAGACATATAAATATCTCAAAAGGTCACTCGACTAAGAAGAATTGTATAGTAAAGCCATTTAATGTCACACCCCAACGAGGAGTATAACGGGCTCCGACCCATAGGCCGGAAACCACCTGACTTAGCGGTTACTCTGAACATCATATATTGTAACTCAAAGAACACTTACACGCAGAAAAGGCCCAACATAGAAATGTCTGATAATCCAACATATATGTACAAATGCGAACCGACAAGGTCACTACAACCTCACGAGTATCATAAAGCTGGCAAGGCTATCAGAAAAATATCAAGAACCCAAAACAAGGCCAATAGGGCCATACATAATATGTACATACCCCACTATGTTTATGAGCCTCTAAGAGTGTACATATGAACATATATTACATAAGCGGAAAAGTACCAAAAGTAGCAAGTTCGGAGTAGTGGCACTTGCTGACACCGCTGAGCTGGAAAATTATACTGTGGTTGCTTCTCAATAACCCTGTCAGAGCCTGCAGCACGAAATGCAACGTCTCGTGCAATGGGAAGTCAGTACAGATAAAAGTACTGAGTATGTAAGGCTGGAAGCAATAACATAAGTGGGACGGAAATATAAATAGAGTAAAGGTAACCTGTCAGCTGAGAACATACAATATGCCATGCATGAATCTTAAAAATCATATATAAGTAAGCACATATGTGTATATGTATATCATATAAGTATTAGTGTTGCGGAACGTGCAGCCCGATCCATATATGTTAGTGCCGAGGAACGTACAGCCCGATCCATAATCATCATATGTATAAATGCATAATATAACTAGCATGCATGAGAGCCCATTAGAAGCCATTACTCAGTCGGAGTGACATAAGGTCGGTGACCTCCGAACAAATTATGGAAATTCCTATCGAATCCAAAGAAGTAACTTAATGATGATAAACATGATAACATACCAAGAATCAATCAAATAACTAAGACATTAAGATTTAAGCTACATGACATAGGAATGAAGTGATTCATTATGGAATGTTCGTGTCCATGCTCTAGTTGGATTCGTGCCAAGGAAAGAGAGAGAAACGAACACCTTATCCGTCAAGCCACCACTTAACGGATTTGTTACTTCGGTGTTTGCCCTTCACCCCAACCTATATATCGAGAAATACATCTGTAATCATACTTTCATCATATTTCCATCAACTTATAAGCACTAATTATTGAAGATTAATATGGGTTACGAAAATTTAGGCAGCATTTCCCCTATATTCTTTACCTCCTCGAAATACCAAAACAACTCCCAAACAATACTAAACAACATCAACAACAATATCATCAAGATTATACAAGATAAATATGCACAATTCCATCCAAACTTTCTTCAAACCTCAATCCATAAGCCAACAACATCAACACAACAAACTATAACTTTTATTCTCGTAAATATTCCTAAATCAACGTTAATAAAGAGAGAGATTCAATGATTCATACCTTATCTTTACTAAAGTAGTGAGATCTTCAATATTTAATTTTTACCCAAGCCCTTTCCAACACAAAACAAAATTCTAATCGCGACAACACGTTACCGGGACCGCGACTAGTACTCCGTTACTTGAAATTACTCAAAATCCTCACTTTTATGATGTATATATGCTCTCTTATGCTTGCTGAATTTTCTGAAATATTTGGGAAATTATTATGATAAAAAAAAAGGGGGGTTTTAACCCTTATATAGTGTGCTAAAGTCGGTGGCACTGTAGCAGCGCGTTTCTGTTCTATCAGCCTAACTTGTAACATCCATAATTCTCTACTCCAATGCCGTATCGATGAGCGGTTTATTGCGTTGGAAACTAGACTCAACGAACTTTACTTTAGGATTTTGAAACACCTTAAAACTCTTAATATACTAGGAGATATACCCCTCCAAAGTTGACTAAAAATCTGCCCAAAATTCTGCCAACTTTTTTTTTCCAATTTTTTTCGACAAACTTATTTTCTTCGATTTTCTTGGTCCCGGAACCTTTAGGCACTTGCTTGAAAATTTTTAAGAGTATTTATTAACCTTATAAGGGTTTCATGACCTCTCCGAGCTTACTTTAATTTACTTACGACGCAAACGACACGAAAAGTTTTCGAGGTGTAACATTTAACTTTGTTTTGTATCAATAAAGTCGATAAACTTAGGTTTTTTCTCTTATTAAAAATCACTCAACTAAATTTGTAATAAAAAGTCTCATTTTACCCCCTTCACATTTTGGATTTGGGAAATAAAATCCAGTTCACAGATGAAAGAGATAAAGTGAAGGGTTGAAGCGTGCAGTGTTGCTGCTCTGTGTTCTTATATTTATAAGGGGAAGTTATGACATATGTCTACCTAAAAGATAAGTACAAGGATAAATTCAAAGTAGAGTCCTACTACAAATAATATACAAGAAGATAGCTCTAACACCCTCCCTCAATCTAAATGGGAAGAATGAACGTGAAGATTGGCAGTTAGCTTACGAAAACGGGTAGAGGGCAAAACTTTGGTGAACAAATCTGCAAGTTGTTCAGAGGTATGAACATGAGAAACCACCAAGTCATCATGACTGATCTTTTCCCGAACAAAATGATAATCCAATGCAACATGCTTGGTACGAGAGTGAAAAACTGGATTATGCACTAGGTGGATGGCTCCAATGTTGTCACATTTTGCAGAGACACGAAAAGTAAGAAAAATACCAAGATCACGGAGAATGTATTGGAGCCATGTAGCCTCAGCTGTATCAATAGCAAGAGCTCTGTACTCAGCTCAGTACTAGAGCGTGCAACTGTAGGTTGTTTCTTCGCGGACGAAGAAATGAGATTGGAACCAAGAAAAATGCAGAAACCAGATGTTGATCGTCTTGTGGCAGAGCAACCATACCAATCGAAGTCATAATAAATAGTAAGCGCAAGAGGAGAACTTTTGTACAACTGCAAGCCCCAATCAGTTGTGCCACTTAAGTACCTGAAGATGCGCTTTACTGCCTGAAGATGTAACTGCCTCGGCTGGTGAAGAAATTGAGATGCAAGGTTGACATCAAATTGAATGTCTGGCCGAGTGAAAGACAAGTACTATAGACTCCCAACCATTTGACTATAGGTAGAAGGATCTTCAAGCAATGAAGATGAAGTGGAATTATAGTCAAGCTTGTTGTGGAGTGGAGTAAGTACAAATTTACACTTCTCTAGTTTAAACCGATGAAAGATAGAAGTGATATAACGTTGCTGCACCAACAGAAGCCCTGAGGAATTAGACTTCAATTCAATGCCAAGAAAGTAACTAAGAGGGCCTAAGTCCTTCATTGAGAATTCCGTACTCATGGAAGAGATGAATTGAGAAATCAATGTCTTTGAAGAGCCGAAAATAGCTATATCGTCCACATAAATCAAAAGAATTATGGAGTCACAGCCCGAGTGAAAGATGAACATGCTATGGTCCGAGATACATTGATTAAAACCAAGATCAAGAAGAAAATGGGCAAGCCGATGGAACTAAGAACGCGGTGATTTTTTAAGACCATATAGAGCACGTTGCAACTTGCACACATAATGAGGATAATCTGGATGTACGAAGCCCTTTGGTTGACACATATAAACTGTCTCAGATAACTCACCATGTAGGAATGCATTTGACACATCAAGTTGGCGCATGAACCAGTTTCATTGAAGGGACAAAGATAAGACCAAACGAACCGTGCTAGGCTTGACAACAGAAGCAAAGGTCTCAAAATAATCTACTCCGGGCTGCTGCGAAAAACCTTGAGCCACTAACCGAGCTTTAAATCTTTCAACAGAGCCATTGGCGCAAAACTTAATTCGAAATACCCATTTGTTGCCAACAATATTTGCATTTGTAGGAGGGGTACCAAAGTCCAAGTTTTATTTTGGACAAGAGCATCAAATTCGACACTCATTGCTTGCATCCAACACGGATCTTTAGAATCTTGAATAAATGTGGTAGGTTCAGAGAAAATGGAACTAGTTGAAGTTGTTAAAGAAGGAAGAATATGTGTTTTGAGTGAACTAGTTTTAGAACGAGTAATCATGTGATAGGAATTTGATTGTATGGTGGTTGGAGTGGAGGTAGGCAAAGTAAAATTTCCAGAGGAAGATTGACTTTGTATGGGTTGTGCCTGGGATAAAGCAACATGTTTAGAAGAAAAGTTTAAAGTAGCTACAGGACGTTGGTTCAAAGAGGAGTTCACCAGTTGTTGTGAGGGAGAGATATCATCTGAGAATGGGGGAGAAGCTGGAGAGAATTGTTTAGAAGCTTGAAGGCGAGAATCACGGGAATCAGGTGACTGGAATATAGAAGTTGGAAAACTTCTACTAGGTGTGAGCTGCTGCATATTTTCAGGGGTAGGAGTTATTAAATTAACAGAATTACTTTTATTTGCATTGGACAAACATGAAGAATGTTGAGCAGGGGGAAGTCCCATTTGGGACAAATTAGGAGAAGCTCCTCCATAACGTGTGATATGGATTGGGAAGTGATAAGACTTAGAGAAGTTATCAAGAACAGTAGGCGATGAGATAGATTTGGGTGAGGTTGGCGCGTGAGTAGGAAAGAAAGTCAAAAAGGGAAAAGAGTCTTCAACAAAATGAACATGCCGAGAGATGATAACTCTATTGGAACTAGGATCCAAGCACTTAAAACCTTTGTGTGTTGTCAGATAAACCAAGGAATAACAAGGCTTTGATCGAGGTTAGAACTTGGAGCAATAACCAAATGCCACAAAGGGATAACAAAGGCATCCAAATACACGAAACAAATTATAATCTGGCACACGACCATAAAGTTTTTCAAACCGTGATTTAAAACGCAGCACTGGAAGAGGATTAATATTAATAAGGAAGACAGCATACAAACAAGCATCAGCCCAAAATTTAAAAGACATAGATGCTTGAAAAAGAAGACAACGTAGGACATTTGCAATGTGTCTATGTTTGTAACGAACCGTTTAGTCGTTATAGTCTTTTCGGCATTTTCGCCTTTTTTCGAGCATTGATTAGTTCATTTTTTACCAAGGTGTCTAGACCGGATTCGGGCAACTTTTGTGAAATATAGGCTTAAAGTGAAAAATAGTTGACCCCAAGTTGACTTTTGGGTAAACGGACACTTTTTGGGATTCCGTCGATTTCGAGAGGTTCAGATGATCGTTTAGAACTTGTGTGTGTATTTGGTTCGGTTCCCAATGCACTCGGATGCATTTTGAGACTTGGGTTGGGAAATTGGAATTTAGGTATGGGGGGTTGACTCGGTCAACAAGACCTCTGTTAGAAATTCCGAGGCCACGGGCGCGTTCGTAGCGTATTTTTATGTGTGTCTATGTGTATGGTATGCGAGCAGATGGCCTCGGGAATTAGTCGGAAAATTGGATCAAATGGTGAAACTTAGGTAAGTTTCTGGTGTCTGATGCCTGCTTTGGCGGCAGCGGTAGCCGTGCCGCTGGAGCGGTTAAGGGATTTTTGCCCTTACCGCTGAAGCGGTCAAGTGATCGCTGAAGCGGGTCCGCTGAGGCGGTCCCAGTGCCGCTAAAGCAGGTGACAGGCAGTTTGTTTAATTAATGAAGTGTTAAAAGCCCTTGGGCCCTCATTTATTTCCATTTCAAAATTAGAGTTTTGGGGAACTGTTCTTGGAGAGATTTTGGGAATATTCTTGGAGGTAAATCTTGCTAATTCCTTTACTCTTCCTTTAATCATAATAATCTTACATTCCCCCCTTCGTTTAATAATCCCTTAGTAATGGAAATTGGAAGAGGGTTTTGATGAACTTTTCCCTAGGCTTATTAATGAGGAAATTGATGGCGTTTTTGTTATATTTTGATGAATCTAAGCTTATTAATCCTATATCTTTCATTTCTAGTGTTGAATTTTGGAATCAAAGAGTTAGGGTTTATACCCAAATTGGGGGTTTCACTTCAAATTCGAATTTGGGTAAATCTATGAGTTAAATTAGCAATTAGTGGTTGGGTTTTGATCACCTAGCACTTAATTTGATATTTTGCTTTCGAATTTCCCATTTTGCCCTTGTGGGCCCATTTTCCCAATTTCTAGGGTTAGAATTGACCTAACTAGAATGGAGCAATATTAGCATCATTCTTCATGATTTCTAATCCAGATTTCGATTATGCTTAGACTACTTTGGTTCTGAGGTTCAGTGGAAAGGCAAGGCAAAGGAGTGAGTTATTAGTGTTGCGGTTTGGCCATCCAGGTAGGTTATGGCTTACCCTTGGTGAGACTTCGTATAGCGAAGCACATATGTAGATTATATTGTCGGAGATAGCATGTGAACCTTCGGGTATGAAGTTGGGATAGATATTGCCTTAGGTTGGGCCCTATTGTGTGTTGGGGCTAGTCACCCCGTTGTGTTGTGATTTGATTGTTCTATTGTGTTGGCTTGATGCCATGAGTTGTTCATAGATATTGGATTATGTTTATCATCTTGATTATGATATTGTTGGCGTACCCACTGTTGGTACTTGTGATTCGGTTATATTGTTGGCGTACCCATTGTTGGTACTTGTGATTCGGTTATATTGTTGGCATACCCACTGTTAGTATTTGTGATTCGAATATATTGTTAGCGTACCTATTGTTGGTACTTGTGATATTGAGCATGATTATTGATGTTAATACATGCATTGCACGCACTCCCATTTTCATGATACACTGTTGAGATACTGATGATGTTTGATGAAACACTGATGAGCTGGGCTCGATTATTACTTGAGTGACGTGAGATGGCCGATGTCTGATGTTAATCCCGGAATCGTCGAGTATGATCGATGTTAGTTCTTGAATCGTTGATTGAGTGAGTGCATGGACTTCGCGGGTCCCCCAGAGTGGTGCTGGTGAGAACCCCCCATGGGCAAAGATTCGGGGTCCCGTCTGTCTGTTGGGCAAAGATCCGGGGCGGGTGGCACTTAGACTTCGCGAGTCACACTGGGTTGTGCTACCGAGATGTTGATATTTTCGTCCGGAGTACATGTGTACACAACATTTGCATGGCATTGCATTGTATTCATACACTACTGCATTGCATTGCATTATGACTTAGATTTTGAGATGCTTGGTGTTGTACTTGTGATCTTGGATTTGGATTGGATATATTCAGACTTGGCACATTTGGGATTAGATGCTTTACGTAGGCGATGACGGATACTTGGATTTGATTATATTGACTTGTACTTGTTGGTTTGTCTGCTTATCTGCTTTATTATCTGAGTTGTGTTAGCTATGCTTAGTCGGGCGATGATGCCTACCAATACTGTTGACTATACTGACCTGCACTTCTTGCATTCCTTTATGAATGCAGAGTATCAGGTCGGATCTGCTTCAGTGACACGTGGCTGATAGTCACTTCAGCGTTATCTTCGAGCTTCCAGGGTGAGCATGGTCATCCGCTACCTTGAAGACTCCCCTATCTTTATGTCCTATTCTATTCAGAGACATGGACACTTATGTATTATTATTCTATGTTTGTATTATTCCCCTTTTTAGATGAGTATTACTCAGACTAGACCCTGGGGGTGTTATTATCATTCCGCACTCTCTCTCTCTCTCTCTCTCTCTCTCTCTCTATATATATATATATATATATTGTGAGACTTACGTATTTATGCAATTCCGTTTCTTAATTTCATTATGTATGTATTTATTCATTGATGGGTTGAGGCTTCTCTCAGGTAGGGAGGTAAGTGCCCGCACGGCTTAGGCAAAATAGGTCGTGACAATGTTTTCGCTCGGTCCGCCCATTTTGAGCAGATGTGTGAGAACAAGAAAAGCAATGGACTATGCCATTTTGTTTGAAGAATGAGCTAAAGTTATTGTTAACGTATTCTCCACCTCCATCGGACTGGAAATAAGAAATGGAGGTGTGAAAAACATTTTCAACCATTGTATAAAATTCTTTGAATTTGTCAAATGATTCAGATTTTTCTCGCATCAAGTAAACCCAAGAGAATTTAGTTTAATCATCAAGGAATAAAATGTAATAACGATAGCCAGAATTTGAGACCATAGGAGCATGCCATACATCTGAATGAATTAAAACAAATGGAGAATTTGCATTAGTACTTGATAAAGGAAAAGACATTCGAGTTTGGTTGCCTAAATGACAAACATTACAAGAATTATTGCTAACGGAAGAAGTACCACGAATCAATTTTCTAGCAACTAAAGAACTAACAGACTCTCGGTCAGGATGTCCGAGCCACTGGTGCCAAAGGGAACGCGGCAAAATCTTAGCAAAGAGACCAAAGTTGAAGAAGTGAGGTGGAGCGACACATAGAGGATAAAAAGAACCAAAATTGTTACAGTGGAGCAACGTCGTTCTGGTCTTCATGTCCTTGACAAAAAAACCAGAGTTAGTAAACTGAATAAAACATTATTATCAGCACATAAGCGATGAATCGAAAGTAGATCTTTAGCAACAGAAGGAACATATAAAACTTTCTTTAAGAGAAGAGGCTTAGAAGTTGTTGGAAGAGTGAAGGAACCAGTAGATTTAATTGGAAGAAGAGTACCATCGCCAACCATGACTTGAGAAGAACCAGAATAAGGAGTGTGAGAAGTAAGAGTAGAAGGATCATTAGTCATGTGCGTAGATGCCCCGGAGTTTGGGTACCAAACTGTTGGTTGAACCTCCTCCAAACTCGTTACAGCAAACGATTTAGGAATGTTGTTAGCCACAAAGGAATGATTGAACCTGTTTCTACACTCCAACGCAGTGTGATTATTGTGAAAACAAATTTGACATTGTTTAGCAGGATCGAAAGGGGCTCTACCCAAAATACCAGTAGCAGTGGAAGGAGGCCGAGATTGATTTTGAAAACCAGATCATGAAGAGCTGTGGTATCCTCGACCTCTACCATACTGTCCCTTGTTATTTTGCCACGACCTCGTCCATGGATGTGTCCTTTTGCAGACTGATTTCTATTAAAAGATAATGATGAATTGGACGTGTTCTTTCCTTGAGTTGACACCATCAAAGCAGTTTGGGGACTTGATTCTTCAGAAGCATTTGTATTAATGTGAGCTTCTTCAGTGAGAAAAAGTGGTCGTAATGCAATAAAAGAAGGAAGTGAGTCGGTAGCATTCAATCCAGACACAAAGGTATGATAGGATGATGGTGATCCCTGTAAAGCTTGAGTGACTAAATTATCATCAATCACCGGTTTACCAATTGCCCTGAGAAAGCAGGCAATAGAGTGAAGTTGCTGAAGATAATCCTCCATAGAAAGGGAACCTTTCTTGAAAATTTGAAACTTGGACTTAAGGTGAATGACAGAGGAAGAGACTTGGTCTAAATATAGGGAGGCTGGGGTGTCCCAAGCCTGTTTTGATGCCTCACAAGTATAGTTCAAAAGTGTGTCAAGAACAGCGGAAGAAAGTGTTGCATTAATCCAACTTAATGCAATAGTGTCACATTGAATCCATAGCTTGTAATTAGCGTGTTCTGGTGATGGACATGGTATGGTTCCATCTACTAAGGAAAGAAGGTTGTGACTTTTAAGGACTGTGAGAAAAACTTTCTTCCAGGTAAGGTAATTGACGTATGTTAATTCGATAAGGACAAATTCTTTAATATTGGAAACTGTTGGAGGGGGAATGGGAAGGCCAAGAGAAGATTGATTCATGGTGGTTTGACCAGAGGAGGTGATACACTCAAATTACACCTATTAATGGTGTAAAGCGGACGTTGTCAAATATAGTAACCCAAACAAGGTTGGGGTCGAATCCCACAGGGAATATGGAGAGAAAAGGGTACTAATTGTATGTGATACTAGTCTTTAAAGGCTTTAATCCTATTCCGAATAGTTTGAAATATTTGTTGTGTAATGTAATTGAATACTTTGACTTGAATTGTACTTAATGCGAGAGAGAGACTAAGGTTGTGTTCCCCACTTTGATTAGATATTATGCTTCAGGTTTCAATGTGATATACTTTTAATGGTTGTTTTAAGAGTATGCACTTGATCTCTTAAGGACTTCCTAATGTTTCCCAACAGTTAGGCCGTATTTCCTCTTTATGATTTTTCCAAATGTAAAAGAGTTGAACTCGAAGAGCGACCAATAATGCCAATTAGACTTGTTCTTATCCCTAAGTTAGTCTATTAAACGAGGGTTAATGCCCCGAGTCATTGTTATTCAATCTTACCAATACTAACTCTCTTTCCCAAGAAAAGTTAGTATAATGGCTTAGGCTAATGCTTGCAATCATTACCTAACGCTAACACACAAAGATAAAATAAATACCAACAACCATTATGCATATATCAATAGTAGAAACCCATTCACATAATACCCATCATGGGGTCCACAACCTTAGAATTAAAATTAGTTACTCATCATTTTGGTTAACAAAGAAAGCTTAAAAGTTAACATAATATACTTACAATGCTAATACAATACGAAATGAAGGTGAAGTTGGTGCTTTAAATGCTCCAACCACTTCACAAATATCCAAGGCTTAAAGTTAATGCTCCAAAAGATCAGAATGAATGTTAAAAACCTAACTTTAAGTATTTATAGGGCCAAAAATCGCGCCAAAGTTCTGGACAAAAACACCCTTTAGGGGCATCGTTACGGACCGTAACACAGGTTACGGTGTGTTACGGTCCGTCCTTCAGTTCCGTCCTTTGTCAGCTTGATTAGGTCAACCGTTACGGCTTCTTGCGACGGACCGTAACATGTGACACTACTTAGGCTTCTTACTGGAAATTTCCTTCAGCTTACGGTATACGTTACGGCCCGTAACATGAGTTACGGACCGTTCTTTATAGCGGCACGTATTTGGATCTTCCTCTCTGGGTACGGATCACGTTACGGTCCATAACTCGAGTTACGGGCCGTCCTTTTTCTCCAAGTTGTCCGTTTTTCAGCATTTCTTATCATTTCCGTTCCTTAGTCAACCAACCCTACAAAACACCAAAATAACATAAGAAACGATGTAAAAACACTTAAAAACAAGCAACACTTTTAGTGAAAAAGACAAAATGTGCCGAAATTTATGGCACATCAGGAGACGGTTTGAGTAGAGGAGGAGGAATTTTCTGGAGCCATGAAAGGGATCGTTTAGGGCTCTTGATACCAAGATGAAAGAGACAAAGTGAATGGTTGAAGCGTGCAGTGTTGCTGCTCTGTGTTCTTATATTTATAAGGGGAAGTTACAACATATATCTACCTAAAAGATAAGTACAAGGATAAATTCAAAGTAGAGTCCTACTACAAATAATATACAAGAAGATAACTCTAACATTCACATTTGATTGGAATAATAAACTTGCTTGGTCTTAAATCAATGGCTAAAAAATGAATTGAATTATCGCATATATTTTAAAATATCAAGAACGATCTTTAAAAAGCTTGTTCATATATAAAAAAGCTTTCATTCGAACCATGTTCATGTTTATAAGAAACGTACATAGCTACAGCTAGATGTATACGCATAGCTAGCTTGTATGGTCTGTTCCTGTTAAGTTTTAACGCATACAGTCGAAACATGTAAAATAATGTAGGTAGTTAGTAGCCTGAATATATTACATAATCACTACAAATATGTATACGTATACCATGGGATATGTATATGCAATAAATCAAGTTAATTTCATAAGTTCTTACTCCAAAAAAAATGTTACTAATTTCAGTGGCTAAACAGTTTTCTTTCTGTATCTTCTAACATACACAAATCTAAAAATTATGTTTGACTAGACAAATTTAATTACTTGGTTACGGTTAATATATAGGTACCTACTTTCTGTATATTCAAACTAGACAATTGTTCTATTTATTATTTTCAAAATATCAAGTTTCTAAGCATTTTCTAATAAATGTTATTTATTATTTATGAATAACATTTAAATAATAATGAAAGGTGGGAGAAGTTACATAATACCAAAAGCCTTCAATAAATATTACGTACTTTTTTTGTGTTTAACACTGGTTAATATTATCGGAAAAGGGCTAAATATACCCCTGTACTAATGGAAAAGGGTCAAATATAACATTCGTTATACTTTGGGTTCAAATATACCCCTCCTCTGTTAAAGTTGTCCACCTTGGATATCCTATCATATGTGGCACATACATTTGATGAGGTGGATGTCACGTGACATTGCCACCTCATCATCTCTAACCCATTTTACTCCTCCCCTCTTCCACCACTAAAATTTCCACCCCTCCACCACCATTGCCACCATTACCACCATATTATCCTTCAATCCCACCTCCAATTCCAATTAACTAGAAGCCGTCGTTAGTCAAAATTGTCACTTAGCTCAGCTGGATACACTTCTCAGCAAGCTTAGTAGAGAAATGCAACATTGAACAGTAAATGCGCTATATATAGTAAAGCAATCACTTTTGACAGTACTTATAATGCGACTCAGTAAGTTTGGACTATAATTTTGTGGCAAGTGAATCTGGTTTTGGTGGTGGAAACTAAAGACATTAATTTCATTCGTTTTATTTTACTTTATTTCCTTTTGTCTTGGTGTGAGGTTTTGTTAGAATTGGTTGAATTATTATATTGTACGTATGTACTGGGAATGAGTTTGAGATCTTGTAATAATATTCCGGCTGAATAATTCTGCTCTTGGAATGAGTTTGAGCTCTTGACAATTTTGATCAGACGACAAAATTTCAGTTTAATTGAGATTGGAGGTGGGATTGATAATATGGCGGTAATGGTGGCAATGGTGGCGGAGGGGTGAAAATTTTTAGTGGTGGGAGAGGGGAGGAGTAAAATGGGTTAGGGGTGATGAGGTGGCAATGTCACGTGGCATCCATCTCATTAAATGTATGTGTCACGTAGGATAGGATGTCCAAGGTAGACAACTTTAACGGATGAGGGGTATATTTGAACCAATAGTATAACGCCAAGGGTATATTTGGACCCAAAATATAATTAAGGTATATTTGACCCTTTTCCAATAATACAGGGTTATATTTAGCCCTTTTCCGTAATATTATTGATGAATAATATTTAAATAACAATGAATGGTGAGAGGAGTTACATAAGACCAAAGGTCATCGATAAATATTAATTTTTTTATATTAATGGAGTATTAGTTATTAATATTTATTACCTCCACATATTATGAAGAGGACTGCTTCTAGAGTACTCTGTTGCTATGAAGCTAAAATAATTAGGATTTGTTTCTCTGTGTTAATTTTTCATATGTATTTTTTTTTATACAATAGTGTTTTAATTTTCGTGGTATGTATATTTTACATGACATTTTTGTTTAACTTTTTGTATTATTGATGTGAAACAAGAAGATAAAAGCAAAATAGAAATTGAAAGAAAGATAGACACAATTAAACTCAAACAATTAAGATATGTAATGGAGCAACTAACCAAATCACCATTTAATCGGGAATTAAGAGCACCTAATCTATTAGAATCGTCAAGAAGGTGGTAACCTTATTTGCAAACTGTAGGACAATATGTTGAAATTCAACAAAGGGTTTTCAAAGCTCTCACAAGAGGCATAATTAATAATATGTCAAAACCTTGTTATGGAACCCTAATATTCTACTATTTATACTAAGGGCTAAAAGTAGTAAAGAAAGACTCAATTGCTTTTCATTAAAGTTATAACTTACAAGCTAATTAAAATGGTAGAACACGTAATATATTAAATATCTTCAAGTCTTCCATGTTGGAGCCTTCCAAAGGTTCCATCTTCATCCATAAAGCTTGCAATGTTTGAAGGCCCTTAGCTTGGGTCCTTGTGAAATGCCTCCTTGAAGTAGTGTCACTTTGATTTGCGTCAACTATGCAAAGCGTTGGTAAGTTCACTAGCGGAATAAATAAATGAGAGGTACAGAAAAAATAGAAATAAACTTAAATGACGTACCATGAGTGAAAAGTTAAAATCATGACCATATGATATGGTTTGTGAGTTATCCAAAAAGACAGATATGTTGAATATATGATGAAGTCATATATATCGATTGTCATGACTTGTATACCACCATTCTGAAATGTATTTTTTCCTCTTCTTTGTTTGTAATTTTGAAAATCATGACGATTTAGTATGGTTTGTGAGTAATTCAACATGACATCTATGTTGAATATATCATGAAGTCACATCAATATATCATGACTTGCAAGGGCGGAGTCATATATATCCAAATTGATTTTTTTTACCAATATAGAGATAAATAAAATGCAAAACACTATGTTGATAAATAAGAAAGAAATGACATCAATTTGCATAAAACTTCTATTAGCTCGATGGTGAAGCGCTTCGATAATCCAAATGTAATTATATAAGGGATTGAAACTTGCTATCCATGGAGTCCCAAGAAGCTAAGAACTCCAAACTGTCTGGTGCTTCTTCGGCCAAATACGATATACAAGTGGAACCTGAACTATGAGAAAGTTGTGCAAAAAACCACTTCTTTTTTCGGTTCTGAAACAACTTAGGCACAATAGGGTGCTACCAGGAAATCATGGATTTTTGAGTTTTTGCCACTAGTTACTAGTTGAGCCACTGGAATGGAATGAGATAAGAATCTCTGAAGATCTTTCCTCTCCACTTACTCTTAACAGGCTTTTCTTCTATAGAAGACTTTGTGTAATGTAACTTTTAAAGTTTTAGCATTATATTATATTTCCTTTGTTTTCATTTATGTATCTTACTTTTGCATAGTATACGTTTAAAAAATAATGTCACTTTCTATATTTAGTAATAACTCTTTAATTGCAACATCCCACATGACATATTTAAGACCACAAGTTCAAAGCATATTGTAACGACCCGTTCGGTCATTATATCACTTTTTGACTATTTTTCCCCCGTTGACCCATCCCCAAGCCCATTAGTACCATTTTGACCCGCAGGGATAGGTGGCACGATTCCCGAGGTCATCGGGCGAGTCTTAGTATGACTATTGGAAGATTGAGGTTTTAAGTGAAAACTGTTGACTCAAAGTTGACTTTTGAGTAAACGAACCTTTTTCGAAAATTTCGTCGATATCATTTATAACTTGGTGGAAGGTTTGGTTCGATTCCCAAGGCACTTGGTAGAGTTTTGGGGCTTGGGTTGGAAAGTTGGCTTTAGGCCATTGGGGGTTGACTTGGTCAAATAGACCTCCGTTGGCAAATTCGAGGCCAAGGTGAGTTTGTAGCGCATTTTTTGTATGTTCGCATATTTGTTTTGTATATGTAGGGCCTTGGGCGATAAGTCGAATTTGGTGCGGAGGTTAGTCAAAACAGAAATTTCTTGTAGCTGGTGTATCCCCCGTAACAGCACCAGAACAGTCATGGCGGTCTCGCCATAAGGGAGGACTGACGGCTATAGCCGATGTTAGGTTTCCGTGCCGAGTTGCCATAGCAGTCGGACAACCGCCATAGCCGGTTCGTCATAGCGTTAATGCTTGTGCTATAGCAGCCTGTTAGTTTTTGGGGATAGCTGCCATATCGGGCTATCTGTGTGCCATAGCAGCGGCCCTTATGATCGTCATAGCCGTTGACGGGTAGATTTCTATCTTTCTGCTTAAGTTAAAACCCCAAAACTCTTATCACTTCATTACTTCATTTCTTTAGAATCTTGGGGAGAATTTGAGAGCTTTTGACCAGATTCTTCATAGAGGTAAGATCCTTGGCCTTAGAATTCTTTACTTTCCCTTCCTAATCATTAATCCATGCTAGAATCCAAGAGGAAAAAGTGGGTTTTCATGAGAAATTCTCAAAATGGGTTTAAACTTCCTTAGTGGAAATTGTTGATGAAATTGGCTAGTATAACCATAGATTCTAACTTATTCATTGTTGTTAAGCTTATATCTTCCATTATCAAGGGTTAATTTGTGCATTAAAGAGTTAGGGTTTATAAACAACATTGGGGGTTTCACTTTAAAATCTGAATTTAGCTTAATCTTGAGTTATTCTAGAATTTGGTTAGTAGGTTTTTGATCATCTTGACTTGAATTGCATATTCCATCTTAGAATTTCCCGTTTTGCCTTTGAGGGCTCATTTTCCCTAAATTCCATAGTTGGATATTGACCTAACTAGAAGCCTAGTATTATGGGTATCATTCTTTATGGTTTCTAACCTAGATTACGTTTATAGCTAGACATTGAGTATTTGGAGGCGCTACGAAAGGGCATGGCAAAGGTGTGGTTGTTCGTGGCTCTTGTTCGGCATTCCGGGTAGATTACGGCTTACCTTATAGTTAGAATTCAGTTAGTAAAGCATATATAGAGTTAGTGATTGTCGGAGACAGCAATGTTACGCCTTTGGGTATGAAGTTGGGATGGATTCTTAGGTTGGTATTGTTGTTGACTATGGCTTGTCGCCTTATTGTGTTGCTGTCTTATTGTGAATTGTTGGCTTGTCGCCACGTGTTTGATTCTAGAGTGGATGCTTAGTTATTGCCTTATGATTTAGAGAGCGTATTTACCATCATTGAGATTGTAGAAAGGGAAACTAAAGTTCTGTTATTGATATCGAGAGATGTGTCCAGGTGTGGCACGATTGATTTGATATGTGGTCATCATTCATTGATATTATGCATTGCACTCAGGCTCATCTTTTATGATACTCTGATATGAATACTTAGTGACTTATTCATGGTTGTGAACCCTTATCTTTCAGTTATGGGTTATTGACTTGTGAAGAGGAAGGAATTGATATTGTGGCTGCTATTGTGATGTGTGTCTATGTGTGGCACGATTTGGCAATTGATATACTCTTGTTGACATTGATATCATGCATGCATTCATAAATATATATATATATATATATATATATATATATATATATATATATATATATATATATATATATATATATATATATATATATAGAGAGAGAGAGAGAGAGAGAGAGAGAGAGGATCGGGTTGCATGTCCCGTAACACTGACTTGGATCGGGCTATGTGCCGTAGCAGGTACATGGACTTCACGGGTCCCTCATGGGTCATGACTGTCGGAGCGTAGACATCGTCTGCCCGAAGTGTGTATGTATCATTGCATTACATTTCATTGCATTCATATTTCATTCACTCATACATCTGATTTCGGATTGTGGTTATTTATTATATTTGTATGGTATTTGTGAACACTGACTTCCTATTTGGTTACTGATTTGAGATCTCCGTGTGTCTGATTAATATATACTTGGGAATTAACACATTCGAGGATTAGAGACTTCCTCCTAGGTTAATACTTGAGGTTTCAGATAATATTGTTGGTGGTACTAGAGTTTTTGGTTATTATGAGGAATTGTGGAAAACTTGGCAAGACTTGGGCTTAGATGCTTCACTACAAGTTTATCTAGATATGATTCATTGAGGGTTTCTTTCATATTTTGGTACTTGAGTTGTTATTCTTGGATACGTGTTTATGCTTTATACTTGATTGTGAGCATGTCTATTCTTCAGTTTCTTTCTTTATATATGTTAACTAACTGTTGTCGGCCTATGATGCCTACTCAGTACGCGTTGTTGTACTGATGGTACCTTGCTACACTCCTTTTCGAGGTGTAGAGTTTGAGACAGGTTCCGCTTCTACTTCCAACACTGATTTTCAAAGCCTGGCTTGCGAGTATCGAGGGTGAGCATTAGACAAGTCGCGGCCGAAGACTCCTCTATCCCTGTCTTTATTTTCTTCTATTCAGATAGATGTGTTTAGTATTTGAGACTTGTATATTCTAGACATTACTTAGTTTCTCTTATACGAGTCAGACCAGTTCCTTGGGGATTTTATTAGTATTCCACATTTATGATTAATTATGATTTCATGCTTCTACTTATTCTGCTCTATTTGCTTTATTGTGGTTTAAATTGATGTTTTGGGAAAGGGTTCTCCTACCGAGGTGGGAAATGGTAAGTGCCCGCGCGACTTAGCGAAATTGGGTTATGACAAGTTGATATCAGAGCCCTAGGTTACCCGGTCTATAAGTATAAGAGAATGTCTAGTAGAGTCTTGCGGATCGGTACAATGAGCTCCGTACTTATCTGTGAGAGGCTGAGAGACGTTTAGGAAACTTCCAATTCATTCCTTCTTTCGTGCTACTTCATTCGAATTGGTATCTAGTCGATTCCAATTGGTATCTGAATGAATTTATCTTAATCACCTAAGGGAGGTGGAAACTCGTGCTTAAATTCTTATGCGAGCGGTTCTGTTATGACGTGGCTTGTGTATGGTCCTGATTCGGATACGTAATCGAGTTCAGTTCTAGCTTTAGCTTGAGGTTTCAGTTGTGTGGGATCGTGATTAATATTCGTTCATTGTGGGGGTTTCTTGAGAAATGGGAAAAATGGTACAAGGAGTTAAATAATCTCTATGTTTTCAGCGTTGGGTTTCTCGCAAGTGGAAAAAGTACATCTATGGCTTAACAAGAGTGATTTGTTCGATGACATGCTGGTTTTGAAAAAAGTTTCAACGTCATCAAGATATTATGATGGTTTGTGTGACACGGGTGTACTAATGACAGGTCAACAATTCATCATTGGTATGGTATTACATGTCGATATGCGAGGACGAGTATAAGTTCGGTAAGGATCATCAGATTTGGCAAAAGTATAGTAACTGCATGTAAGAAATAAAAGAAGTTAAGAATAAGGACATGAAGGGCGACTTCGGTGGAAAACGTGTAACGAAGTAAGATTTCTTAAGGTATTTTTGGTATGAGTAATTTTCGTGTTGATGGGACAGACGCGTAAAGAAGAGGATTTGGATAGATTATTCTCCATTATTAGGAAGGGAACAATTGGTATTTGACGTGCTCGTCAGGTTAAGGTTGCAATTTGTACATGAGTGGATTTCATTTTCGGTCGTGGAAATTTAATTTGGGCTTCGACGCAACTATATGGTAGTGGTTTGAGGGCTCCTCTAGGAAGGCGGTTATCGGGTCTAGATCGGAAAGCGAGGTTACTTATGACGAGTGAAGACTTAAGATAATTGGCAGTTGTGGTCCTGGTATTTCGGTAAAGGCGTGTCGCCGAGTCTTCGTGTTAGAGGAATGGTAAAGATATCATGGAATCAAGAGCTAGTTGATTTGAGAGTTAAGTTGTGGTCATACTTGGTAGAATAGACATAAAGGTTCAAAGTTGAGCTGGTATGTTTGGTTATGTCGTGATCCAGTGGTTGATTAAGGAAAGGACTCTAGTATTGAACAAGTGTAAAGTTAGTACCCAACGAGCTATCGAGTGTTGCATCTAATATTGGATTAGGGTTGATAGCCTTTGTGGTGTTAGTTTCAGCTAGTTCTTACTACTGTGGATACTGCTATTCAATTGAGTGATCAAATGAAAGGGGTAAATCACATGAATGGTTAGAGGCATTCCGATTCAACAATTGGGATTTTCGAAATGGTAAATGAATGAGGTTCAATTAATTCGAGTTGTAGAGAGCATTTCAAATTTGAGTTAAGGGAATTTGAGCAAGGGCATATTGGTTGAGATACGTGAGGACATTAATAGGACTGAATATGTACGCGGGATTTAGAAAGAATTCAATTTAGAGCTCATTGAGTCAAGGGAACTCTAATGTGTAGAGTATGCGGCATGCTACTATCTCCAGGATTGACTCAGATAATTTGCAAGATTTATGATTATACGGTATTCTATTGAGTAGGTCCTAGAAATGATTACGGTGACAATGATTGTAATTTGATTGGAATTGGGAGACTGAGGAATAAGAAAGGTATAGTTGATCGAGAATCGGTAAGAATGAGGTACATCTTCAGAATTACTTGGGACTATATAGATTGTGGTGTTGTTGTCTTGCATAATTCAGGTGGGAGATGATCGTTGAGTAATATTAAGAAGGAAGTCTAAAAAAAAGGACTAAGTGATATGACGAAGTTCCTTGAGGTTTTGTAATCAACGACTAGTGAGAAAAGAATTTCAGGTTACCGACATGTTAAGGTACATAGGAAGTGGCTTGTGTGGTACACCGTTGGATAGTTTTGTAACACTTATGAGTTAGTATGGCTTTAAGAGAGAATTTGTGAGAATTCCGATTATGTGAGGGCTAGAGTTATATTCTCGAGATGGGACTGTATTCGTGGTAAGTGTTTTATATTACGAGTAATAATGACTGGATATCTTGGGTGAATACTTTTGGATATTAAGGACTCAGAACTAGTTGTGCTAGATTGGCATAAGAAGTTGCGAGATTGATGCTTTTGAAAATGTTATAGGCATATCGAGGTATTACAATGGGAGGTTCGATGGTTTAAGGGTTATTATGTCATGCTTCATGTTTTTGTGTCGAAAAGTTTGGGTTTTGTATCAGATTTGCGTATCGGGTAAGGGTTGAGAAACTCTAAGGTTGCATTTATAAGGTATAGTTATTCGGTACTCAGTTGACAGCATGGATATAAATCATCTTTTGGAGTCGACAGTGACAAACATGATTTATTATGCGTGAGCAAAAGATTAGAATTGGCCGCCACCGATGCATGGTAAGACTGTGATTGGTTTCGGAAACTTGGAGTCAGTTCGAATGATTATTGATGGTAATCAGGGGTGGTGCATTCATTCAGGGTCAGTATGTGTTCATATCTACAGGAGGATTTTATGGATTCCCAGAAAATCACCTTCATAGATTCGATGAGTTTCAGTTCAGATTTGAGGTATGGCAGGTCTACCGAGACAGGGTTTGCGAGTGGACTTGATAGTATTTTACCAGGAGCAACTATTTGGACAGATATAATGGTTTCGTCGCTACTTGGTGATAACTTGAGGAGGTATTATGGTTCCGAGGTCTTTAGAGTGATCAGATAGTTTTCTACGGACTCGGCTCAGCTAGGTATTCAGTGGTATGCTTCCAGTCTTGTGATTTGAAGGTTTAAAAAGATTTGGAACTAGCGAAGTTGGCTATGAGTAAGATCAGTTCGATGGAATTGCTTAGAGCGCTCCGATAAAGCAAGAATTCTTTTTTGGCAAGAGTAAGTCATGGCTTCTGGCTTATGTTTGTTTATAAGAGATCGTAGTGAGAAGAACGACTTGAGAAGGGTGAAGGTGAAGGAAAGGTTAGCGGAATCAGAGTATTTTACCGATTCAGAGTGGGCTGTGAGACCTATTGATCGCTTTCAGAGGTATGGTTATCTCGAATCAGAAAATTCTGGTAAGAGTAGCCCTTTATTTCGGGGATCAGTTGTGAGAACAGTTCGAGTATGGTAATATGGAAGTTGGGTCTTTTAGCTAAGTTAGAGAAAGTTTGACTAATAAGGAGGAAGGGTTGTGATTGTGGCATAATTCATGCCGTGGAGGCTTCCGTGTTGTTATGATAATAATTCCTTAGTTACTGTCAATCTTCATACCCTGTTTCTTCGTTCGAGGACGAACGATTGTTTAATTGGTATCTGATCTAACGACCCGTTCGGTCGTTATAGCACTTTTGACTATGTTTCCCCGTTGACACGTCCCTGAGCCCTATTAGTACATTTTGATCCGTGGGGACAGCTGGCAAGGACCCCGAGGTCATCGAGCAAGTCTTAGTATGACTCTTGGAAAATTGAGCTTTTAAGTGAAAATTGTTTGACTCAAAGTTGAGTTTTGGGTAAACGAACCTTTTTAAAAAAAATTGTCAATTCCAAGAGGTTCGAATGGTCATTTATAACTTGGTGGCAGGCTTGGTTCGGTTTCCAAAGCACTTGGTAGCGTTTTGGGACTGGGGTTAGAAAGTTAGCTTTAGGACATTGGGGGTTGACTTGGTCAAATAGACCTCCGTTGGGAAATCTGAGGCCACGGGTGAGTTCGTAGTGCGTTTTTATGTATGTTTGAATATTTGTTTTGCAGCTGTAGGGACTCGGGTGATAAGTCCAATTTCGGGTGGAGATTGATCAACACATAATTTTTTGGTATCTGGTGTATCTGCCGTAGCGGCACCAGACCCACCGTGGCGGTCTCGCCATAGCCGAGGGACTGACGGCTATAGCCAATGTTAGGTTACGGTGCTGAGTCGCCATAGGGGTCGGACAACCGCCATGGCTAGCTCGCCATTGAGGTAATGTTTGTCGCTATAGTGGCCTGTTGAGTTTTGGGGATGGCCGCCATAACGGGCCATCTGTGTGCCATAGCTCGTGTGCTGCGACAGCCGTTATGACTGCCATACCCGTTGACGGGCAGATTTCTATCTTCCTTCTTAAGTTAAAACCCCAAAACCCTTATCACTTCATTTCTTTAGAATCTTGGGGTGAATTTGAGAGCTTTTGACCAGGTTCTTCATAAAGGTAAGATCCTTGGCCTTAGAAATTTTACTTTCCCTTCCTAATCATTAATCCATGCTAGAATCCAAGAGGAAAAAGTCGGTATTCATGAGAAATTCTTAAAATCGGTTTAAACTTCCTAAGTGGAAATTGTTGATGAAATTGGCTAGTATAACCATAGATTCTGACTTATTCACTGTTGTTAAGCTTATATCTTCCATTATTAAGGGTTAATTTGTGAATTAAAGAGTTAGGGTTTATACCCAACTTTGGGGGTTTCAATTTAAAATCCGAACTTAGCTTAATCTTGATTAATCTAGAATTTGGTTAGTGGGTTTCTGATCATCTAGACTTGAATTGCATATTCCACCTTAGAATTTCCCGTTTTGCCCTTAAGGGCACGTTTTTCCTAAATTCCATAGTTGGATTTTGACCTAACTAGAAGCATAGCATTATAGGTATCATTCGTCATGGTTTCTAACCTAGATTATGTTTATAGCTAGACATTGAGTATTTGGAGGCGCTACGAAAGGACAAGGCAAAGTTGTGGTTGTTCGTGGCTTTTGTTCGGCATTCCAGGTAGGTTACGGCTTACTTTATAGTTAGACTTCAGTTAGTAAAGTATATGTAGAGTTAGTGATTGTCAGAGACAGCATGTCACGCCTTCGGGTATGAAGTTGGGGTGGATTCTTAGGTTGGTATTGTTGTTGACTATGGCTTGTTGCCACATATTTGATTCTAGAGTGGATGCTTAGTGGTTGCCTTATGATTTGGAGAGCATATTTACCATCGTTGAGATTGTAGAAAGGGAAAGTAAAGTTCTGTTATTGATATCGAGAGATGTGTCCAGGTGTGGCACGATTGATTTGATATATTGTCATCATTCATTGATATTATGCATTGCACTCATTCTCATTTTTCATGATACTCTGATATGAATACTTAGTGACTTATTCATGGTTGTGAACCTTTATCTTTCAGTTATAGGTTATTGACTTGTGAAATTGAGGCTATTATTGTGATGTGTGTCCATGTGTGGCATGATTTAACAATTGATATACTCTTGTTGATATTGATATCATGCATGCATTCATGCATACATTCATATATGTGTGTGTGTGTATATATATATTGGATCGGGTTGCACGTCCCGCAACACTGACTTGGATCAAGCTGTGTGCCACAGCAGGTACATGGACTCTGCGGATCCCTTATAGGTCATGACTATCAGAGCGTAGACATCATCCGCCCGAAGCGTGTGTGTATGATTGCATTGTATTGCATTCATATTTCACTCACTCATACATCTGATATTTGGTTGTGGTTATTTATTGTATTTGTACGGTGTTTGTGAATATTGAATTCTTGTTTGGTTACTGATTTGAGACCGCCGTATGTCTGATTAATACATACTTAGGAATTAATTGATTCGAGGACTAGAGACTTCCTCCTAGGTTCAGACTTGAGGTTTCAGATAATATTGTTGGCAGTACTAGAGTTTTTGGTTATTTTGAGAAATTGTGGAAAACTTCGCAAGACTTGTGTAACACCTCAGACCTTCAGCTAAGCTTTGACCATGATTCTAGACTTAGAAAATCAGACAGAAGTGTTGGAGCTGGAAACTGGAAATTGCAGGTCAAGTACTGGTTGTACTTCAAGTGTGGGATCCAAGTGCGGGACGCACTTGGAAGGACGGGACATACTCTTGTCCCGTACTTCGACAGAAAAATTTATTACTCACTAGAATTTGACATTCCAGGTACGGGCCACAAGGTGCGGCCCGTGCTTCAAAGTACGGGACGTACCTGGTGCCCGTACTTCACCAATGAAATTAACTGCTCACTAGAATTTGACATTCCAGGTATGGGCCACAAGGTGCGGCCCGTACTTCAAAGTATGGGATGTACTTGGCGTCCGTACTTCTTCCGCTTCAGTGAACAGTATAAATACGCAGACTCAGTCTTATTTTATTATTTTCAAATCCCCGAACCCTAGAACGACCTGCTTTCCTCCTCCATCACCAAGAACACTAAGGTAAGCAATCCTAGACTATTCCAATTGGATTCTAACATATATTTATGAAGATTAAGCAAGAATTCATTTTTTTAACCTAGGATTTTCAAGAAAACCCATATAAGGGTTCAAGACTTAGGCTTTTGGGATTCTTCTCAAAGTTCAGACCTTTCGTGCAAATTTTGGAGCATATACAGGTATGTGAGGCTAACTATCTACGTTAGGGAACGTTTATGATTCTCCCCACGCCTTATTCTACATGCTTATCAATAATTTGAGTCAGAATACTTTCTTGAATTGTTGTAGAACTACTATCTTTTAGGGTTATAGTTTCATAATTCGTTCATGGCGATCATTTTGAATATCATGAACTCAGTACGTAATCATTATAGACTTGTGTCTTGACATCACATGAGTCTCAGTCAGTGTATAATCAGTTATTTTCTTAAGTCCCATAATCAGAAGCAGTTATCATGCTATCAGCTATAGCCAGTCTCAGTCTTGTAAATTATTTAATGCTGAACACCTGTATCTGTATTTTTGGCCCTAGGCCACAGTTTATGCATACAACGTCTTCATGAAATTTAAATGTAGTGATTTCAGAGATTTCAAAAATCTTGAACCCTCCCTAAAAATATTTTTGTTGCGGTTTAGACCGCAAAAATATTTGGTTCATCATTTTACTTCTCATGGAGTCAAAATATTTATGTTCCCCCGGCTAGTTACTATCGTCAAAAAAGTTGTCCATGCCATGCCTATGATGTCATTTTGGTGGCATTATCCATCCACAGTCTTAGCCATGAAAAAGGAGTACACAAAAGCTAAGAAAATATTATTCTAGCAAAATAGCCACCACCCGAAGGAAGTATGGTCAGATGAAGAAGAACATTACTCTACCACCCACCCTCATTGGGAGGAGGTCGAAGCAGCGTTCAATGAATATTATGAAATGTTCGAAGATTCCCAAGACCCATTTATTATTGATCCAGCAGACATGACTCAGATCAATTTAAATGGCACTCAGTGCCTCCCCACTGCAATGCAAAGGTAAAGAAATTATGGAGAAAGAACATCCGCGCATAAGAAGATATTTCACAAGGGCTGAGAAGCGAAAATTGCGAGGGTTAAGAGACAATCATAATGCATAATTATGGATTAGAGAATAAGATAGAACCTTCCCTTTAACCTTTTTAGCCAACTTTCCTCACCATAATTCCCCATCAGACAAATCCAAAAAAAAACCAAAAAATTAGCCTAGTCTTATTAAGTTGTTTGCATCATATATATTCATTAGAAAAATCAAAAACTTTGCGTAAGTCTTTCAAGTTTTAGCTTCAATAAATACCCGCTAAAAAAATCAAAAAACATGTATATTCTATGTATTTTTCACTCCACCCCCACAAAAATCATCATAAAAGCACAAAAAAATCTGCACAAGTTTGTGACTTTTTCATCACTTTACCCCACCTTAGTTTACCATGAAAATCCAAAAAACACCACTATAAATTGTCTACCCATGTATAGCCATAAATTTTCCAAGTTTCCATTCCATGAAAACACTATTTAGGGGTCACCTTTGTCATGAAAATAAAGTCATCCATACTTAGCCATAAAATTCTCAAATTTCCATGCCATGCAAACACTATTCAAGGGCCCCTTTGCCATCACAAAACCTTTACCAAAACCTAAGGCCATGCAAGTTACTACAGTCTAATATATATATATATATAAAGAAGGGAGTGTGAAAATAACAGTCTTATACATCCCAAAATTGGGTATAAATGGTAAAGAGCGCTAATAAGTCTGATACAAGTCCAAAAAAGATAAATAATATTGTGGGAAATGAACATAAAGTAAATAAGAAGAGAAGTCCATGGGCCACGAGTCAGCCATGTAGCTCACACTGAAACTCTTAGATGTTGTGCCTCAGGATCAGCCTCGATGTCTCGAACATAGATCTGTATCTGCACCAGAAAAAGTGCAGCAAGTGTGGGTGAGTACAAACCACTAGTACTCTGTAGGTATCATAGGCCGACAAAGAAAGAATAACATATAAAGAGTAGAAAGATTGAAAACAACACTTAATAGATCAATAAAGCCAACCAATATTACTCAGCCTCACTTCTTTAGTCATGTTTCACCCAATTCATCTAGAGGGAATGTAATCACATGGGAAATGCAATGAATCGAATTAATGAATGAATGCGATGCATTATCCAAACTCATACCTGGTACACACATGCGAGCGCTCATTCCGTCTAGTCATGACTCATGGGGACTCTGGAGGTCCATATACCTTTCAACTCCATCCGTATTTACCTGGGGCTGGGTGAGAATAATATCATATCATAGTCTACCCGATTAACTCAACTCTCATCATAATAACTAGAACCATTTCCCCTCGGACTCAAAGAACAAATTTCTTATCTCTTTTCTGGCCTCATCAGACTATTTCATATCTCATATATAATCTCTTCTCAATGAATATGTATATAAATGCATGTATGAGTACAACATGCATGGTAACTGTTATACCCCATTTTAACCAGGTTAAATTAGAGTACAACATATTGGTGATTCCTATTTATTTTGTTTTAAGGAGTCGCCACCTAATTAATTTAACGGTGAATTAGGACACCTAATTTATTAACTAAGGTAAAGCTAACTAAACCTCCGTTAATAGTCTGCTTAATCAGTGTGATTCTAGGTAAGGGTTCTATATTATCCTAAAGGGAAGGGGTTAGGCATCCTTTAGAATCCGTTAACTACGGTTATCCGGCCAAACTTAGGTTAATTAATTAAAGTTAAAGATGTAAATGTAGCATTTAAATTTTAAGAAATTGGCTTACAATGTTGCTAATATTTTAAAAGGAAAATATAAGCTATTTAAAATAACACTTGTAAATATTACTAAGGCTTTAAATAATAAAGCTATTTAAAATAAACTTAAGAATGTTGCTAAAGCTTTAAGTGAAAATATAATAATGCTATTTTAAAAATAATCTTATAAATATTGCTATGGCTTTAAAAAGTGCTATTTTAAAAAATAAGATTTGCAAAATATAATAATTTGCATATAAGTAGAAGAGAGTGCGGGTTGCAGCGTTTTAATATTTGAAACAACTCAAGTGGCGAGGTATTAATTGATTTTGCAGTTTAGGAATATAGACAAGATGCAAATTTTCTTTCTCCTTTTCATTATCTTTTATCAACTATGCTTAATTAAAAAATGCATGATTGATTCAAACTTGAAGAGTTATTTATAACAACATTTCTTAAAACAATATTCTAAGGTAGCAAAACATGATTCCTTTTTACTCCAAATATGCTATCGAAACTCCACTGTTCTAACAAAATGAATATTATAGATACTTTGAATTAACTACCCGTCACATTAAACTAACCCACTAATTCTGCTAAGCTTTATCTAAATTAACAAAACAAGCAAAGAGTTAGTCGCATAATACAAATTAAAATGCAAAAAGATAAAATAGAGGGGCAAGTAAGTTAAATGGGCTCAGCCCATTTTCAAGACTGCTGCAATCTGGGCTGCTGGTGGGAATGGGCTTGGCCCATTTTAAACATGCTGCGAACTGTTCACGCCTATTGGGTTTGGCCCAGAATTTATTTTCTATTTTTTTTTTTGCTGCGGCAGAATTGATGGGAAATGACCCCGGAAGATTGCGTTGGGCTTTTAGCCCAACACCGAATGCGGAAGAAGAACGAGTCCCTCGGACTCGTATGTGAGGTTCATGCATAAAAAGATATGAGAGAAAAAGATTAGTATACAATCAATAAGGTCAAACATGTAAAAAAAAAAAATACAAACTGAAAACAGCTCAATAGACTATATATACTATGTATATTAAGGTATACTTATATACATACTTCGAATGAAATATGCTTGCAACAACGTACAAAATTTAAACACTATACTGACAATGGACTGTAACATGAATCTGCCAACACATGTTACATTCCCACGAAGATGCACCTAATATGGACTAAGTATATTCACTATATCCAACCATACAGCAGTCACGCAAACCAATTACAAAATGTTCTAAGGCAAAGATTATGCCCAACAGCAGTAGCGAACAGAGGTTTACAGGATGTGAATAAATTCATGAATCATATAATTTCATATAGGGGCACACAACAGCAATCAGGTATACATTATACGTATCAGCCCTTTAAATTCTCAGATGGGCCCAAATCAATTTAAATGCAAGTAAGCATAGCACAATTGCTTTAAGACTCTCAAACATATTACTGTTTTTTCTCACGGCTAATTCATGCAAAGGCACCTTTATTCATTAGAGTTCTAAAGCTCACAAGGTAATGAACAAACGACAAAGACAAGTTGAGATATTACAGTGCATAGATTTGTCAAGATTCAGTTAGCTCATGCACATTTAGACCAACACAAGAACTCATATTTTTAAATGAAAGAGTAGCACATGATGAACATTATTCTTAATCATTCCAAACGTGCTCTATACAGTTTTGGAACAAGCACAGGCTAGATCAAAACAAATCC
This sequence comes from Lycium barbarum, assembly GCF_019175385.1. Taxonomy (NCBI): domain Eukaryota; kingdom Viridiplantae; phylum Streptophyta; class Magnoliopsida; order Solanales; family Solanaceae; genus Lycium; species Lycium barbarum. The sequence continues at coordinate 12,499,290 of NC_083344.1, read as the reverse complement.
CATCAACTTAGATATATGACCCTTCATGCTTAAACAAAGAACCAGAATGTCAACCAAGGAGAAACAGTGACATAAACGATGTTCTTATTCTTTTAACAGGTCATGCATACTTAATGAGGGATGATATATCAAATGCATATTTGATATGTAAACCTGTAACATATCAAAACATGTGAGGACAGTACACTTGATATATCCCTATATGCATAACATCTCAATCAAATAGAAAAGATCCCATGATTTTCAGATTTGGTTGGTCCTATTTAGACTCATTTTTTTTTTACCCTTACTTCATTCGAACTGGAAGCTAACTGGAAACATGCAGGTTCATGCCAATACCAAAAAGGAAATTTCAGGAACAATTTGTACATTAGCAAAGAAACACTACAACACCATATTAAGCCAGTTTGGACATCTTTCATCATTTGAAGTTATTAACCACCTAAAGCATGCTAAATATAAGTTTAAGTTTTAGATGGGATGAGCTGAAGTTTTGTTTCAATTCTATAATAAAACCAATCCAAACTGTACGAGGTGCAAAGAGGAATAAAACCAACAAATACTTGAAGCAAACTATATTCATGATCATACCATCATTAATCTATCACTTATACTTTTCAAACCTACTGGCTTAAGCTCAATCAAATGCTGAGAACTAAGGCATACTAATAATCACCTAAACAGTAATCTATTCAAGTAGCATCCTCTTTATGACAGACCACATACTCATCTTGAACAACAGTTTAGAGTGGATGACACAAGACACATGAACACTTAGACAAATCCAACATGAATCAAGACCATAGAACCCCTTTTGAATTCAAAATTTAAACCAGATACCACTCCTTTATTTGTAAAAATCAGTTTTAAAAGGAAAAAATAAACAGTCGTGAGGCAGGACTAGTGAACAAAGAATGAACCAATTCAGATAAATTTGAAAGCCACACTGACCTTTGTCAAAATGAGATGCATTCTTCACTACTTATTAGTAAAGGAAGAATTTATCAAGTATAATCATTTTAAAGGAATGCCAAACAGTTTTCAAATTATTTTTTGGACTTATAATGCAAAATGAAGAAACCAGGGTCATTTAGCACGCACAGAGGACCAAATTTGACTCCACATGATCATTTCGAACTATTTACCTTCACTAGAACAAAAAATGACACTTAAGTCCAAAAATTTGTTAAAAGAAATGTTACTAGTAACAGTACTAACACTTAGAAGTAAAATAACTCGCGAAAAGACCACATTAGTCCACTTAGAAATCCATTTCATCTCTTAAAACCATTTTTAGACAAATTTAAGACTTTCATAAGTTAAACCTAAGTGATAACTCATTCAAGTGAAGCCAAACCAATGCAAACACAAGTCAGTGTAAGGCCATACAAGGCATCAATAAGACCAACTCAATACAACAAACACAAGAAAAGTTGAGAGAATAAACCTAGAACCCAGAACATCAACACATAGTACTTGGAACCAAATTGTTTCAGGAGAGTGACAGATAACAGAACTCAAGAACCAAAAAAAAAACTTATCCAAACACAGGAAATTTGATCCCCAAAGTGATACACACGCACACAACTGGTATGTTTTATCAATAGGGAACCTCAAATATCACTTTCAAAATTCAGCAAAGCCCAATATATATTAAAAGATACCGAAGCCGAATTCAAAATGTTGTTCAGCCTTATTTAGAGAAAAGAAACAGACATAGAAGGCATATGAACTGCGAAACTCATACATCGTATCCTAATCTAAGCATGAACTTGATTTTAACTCAGTCACGGAACTGGACATAAATTAATTTTAGCACTGAATCAGTCCATTACAGCAATAGGGAAATAAACTAGAACTCGATATTTTAGTAATTACTTGAAAACAAATAAGCAATGCATACTCCCAGAATTATTTGAACTAGAGTAAGATTTAGAGAGCTAATGTTGAACCATTTTGGACCATAACCACAGAGAATACACCTCGCGACACTGAAGGCTGAAGATGAGAAAAGATTCAAACTGAAAACTGGAATGTAAAACTAAAACACATATGCATTAAATCACATTATCCAATAGCCCATACTTTAATCATTCGTCCAATTGTCCAAGCATGAAACCAAAACAAGTTCAAAAAATAGGATTAAGCATGAATAGACTTAACTAAACAGTCATGCTAGAAGTATAATACAAATTAGGCACTAATCAGAAGCATTCGACACGTCTTAAACTGAACTAAAACAGAACGAAAGTAAACTAACAACGCACAACCAGATGAAACAGCAAACCACATCATATCAGCATTTTAAGCATACCCTAACGACAACTAAACTAAACAGCAGACTAATCACATAAACACATTATATGCAGGAATTGAAGCGTAAACAGGTATTTCGGAGGAGAGGCGGGACAAAATTGGGTGTCAACAGTAACATATGTCAAAAATATCATGAAGTATGGGATGAGAGAATGCACATGAAAGTTTCATAATATCAACTCAATATCAAGAATGATTCCACTTTTATAACTTATACGAAAACATGGAGAGATGAATGCAAATGAATCAATGTGTACATGTATCAACCAAACATGGCTATCATAGCCAAATAACCAACATCCATACCAACCTAGTGGATTTATAACCACAACCAATGCCCATAGGCCTAACATGCTTTCCCCGTGACAATATCCTATCTTGCATCAATTTTCCGAACAAATACACCGGTACCCACCCAGGTGTTCATCACAACCACCAAGGTGGGACCCCTTTTTCACTCCTAATACCCCTTCAACGTTTATAAACAATACACATCCTCCAATCAGAGTCTTAAAAATAAACCGTGACCTACCTTGAAAGTCGAGCGAGTGCCAAGAACACTCAAACTTGAGCTTTCCCCTTCCGAAGCACCTCCGAACGAAAAAACTATGTCAAATACAAATTCTACATTAACACACGATTCTAAGCGTACCCATGTTGCCATAAAAAGGATTCGGGTCCAAAAAGTCAATCCAACCCCCGAAGGTCAAAATGGTAATTTATCGTGAAATCAAGTTCAACATGGTCAAAATAGTGCTCTGCGAGGTCACATGAATCCAATAATACACATATTGCTATACTTCTAATTGAAACCCAAAAATGAACCCAAAATAGCTGAACCCGAACCCCGAGGGCAAAACTAAAATTTTAGTCTAGAATTAGTTTACTCATAGCCTAATTAGTCTAAATCCAAAAAATCATGCAAAACTAATCATGGATTGACCTCCAATTTATCAAGAATTCCCAATTTCAACCTAGGCCTAAAAACCCCTAATTTCCCCCTCTCAAAGCATGTTTTAAACTACTAATTAATGGTAGGAACAAAGAGATATAAACAAAATGAGGATTAGATTCTTACCCCCAAGCTTAAACGAGCAAATCTCACTTGAAATCTCGCCAAACCGAGCTTTAGAATTTGAAATAGGTGAAACTGAAGTCTAAAATCGAAGTAGGGGATTAAATGGTTTTTTTTTCTAGCAATATGTGTAGGTGCAGAAAAGTCCAAATAGGTGCGAAGCTCGCACCTGCGGAAAAATAAGCGTCAGTGCAAAAACTGATTAAAACATCCACCCTCGCAGGTTCGATGAATTGTATGCAGGTGTGCCCTTTCCTCGCAGGTGCGTCCAATTCATCGCATCTGCAACGTACGTTGGTACGGTGAATTGTACGCAGGTGCACCCACCTGCCCCATTACCCCTTCCTTGCACATACGGCCAACCATGCGCATGTGCGAGCCCCGCAAGTGCGGCTAGATTGGCGCAGGTACGACGCACCAGAACCAGAAAATGCTTAAGTCCCAAAAAATGTCAGATCCAACACCCGAAACTCATTCAAAACCCCACGAACATAAACCAAACATGCAACTAGAGTATAAACGGCGCTATGAACTTGTTCATGCAGTCAAAACACTGATCCAATATCATTAAGGCACGTTTTTTCACAAACATACTCTAACTTTCTTAAAAACCAAAACTTAGCAACCAAACACCCAAAATCTTTATGAACTCCTTGAGACACGAACTAAGTCAACAAATCGCATTCCTAACCTAATGAAACTATCAGAATTCGATTCTGGATACGTTTACCCAAAAGTCAATTATTGGTCAAAGCTTTCCCGAAATCAAAATTTAAGAACTCGAAACTTAGAATTTTCACTTCGACACTAATCTGATTGCCTCGATAACCGCGTCACCAATCTTCTCAAGTCAATTATGCCAAAATAAAGCTAAGCGAAGGGAATAGGAAAAATCACTAAAACGACCTAATGGCTCGTTACATCAAATGTCTCAGCAAGAGACTTTTCAGCTGTTTGGGAGCATTCTTCCACAAGCTTTAACAATTCTTTAGCGCTTTCAGTTCTGGGAAGAGTAGACTTAATGTTGCTCGCAATAGTTATTCGCATAAACATTAGGCTTAATTTGCTAAACCGATCCAATGCTTATAATGGGACGTTTCTTCAACAGTGCTAGTTTCAGTAATAGCAGCTTACTTCTCAGTATATAGTGCAGCGTTAAGATAAAAAACTCCAAGGTGGAATTTAATCTGTTCGCACCAATCTGAGAAGTTGAGTCCGTTAAGTATCACAACAGAAGCTGAGTGCGAATAAAGAGAAAGTGGTGCAAATAGAATATGCTAATTCGTTAATGCTTGAGTTATAAACTTAAACATACTTCATATTCAGAAGCTGTTTACGTACTCTTAAATGTATATTGATGTCCTCCTTTGGGTGAAATATCAACATACAACATAATGATGCTTAACTAAGAACATAATTTGATAATCTTCAATGTGTCAGTTAGTAATATTGACTATCTTTGGATATAAAAATAAAACTAAAGGCACATATAGATTATCGACGTAATGTTCAACGATTATAAGAACACATAATCAGTCTTTGGGTGATCCAGAAAGGTCTTATAATCATGAACTTCAATTTATCCATAATTTCGTTTATAAGCATCAGAATTATGAGAAATTGAATATAAATAAATTGTTTGAAATTATTTATTCATAAAGATTCGACCACTTTGGTGATTAACGAACCATACATAATAATTCCAAAAATACCCCTACTTGTTGAATCCATACCAACAAAACGGTTAACTATGAATTGGTCTCTTTCCACACCAAAATCTTAATCCGATGTCGTAACGAATTCAATCACATAATTAAAATGCACTAGGTTAGAAAACTAATTGCACGGAAAATAATTAGTTCGTAAATCATGCTCTAATCCCACATGTTAGGATTTTAGCCATTATAGATTGCGAAACATAGACAATCTAATTGAAAACCCGACATGACATTAGGGTCGTGGAACTTAATAATTTTCACAAGACATGATCTAACACTAATTTAATCAAGAAAACATACCTGAATCCGTAATGTTTCTTGAATATCTTCGGCGAAAGTGATTAAACTTTCAAAAAAACTGATTTCTTTCTTTTGTACTGCGCCTTTATCACGCTATTTGATGGGAATAACCGTGAATTGCAGTTGAGAGAAGACCAATTTCTTAAGGCTACTTTATATTCCAGTTACACATAGAGTGTGTGTGTATATATAAATATATATATATAAGATACTCTTTACTTTGATATGTAACAATGAAGTCTTAAAAGAGCTATTTACAGATGGAGGATGATTGCGCAGGCGCTGATGCAAGCACGACACAATGTGACACGTGTCACACATGCAAACCACCTCATGCATGTGTGACTCATGTAATACATGCAATATAACACTCTTTATGCACAGGCGATGTGTATTGGCCATGTAACCTTCACGCCGTGCATGCGTGGCAAAAGTCATGCAACGTGACACGTGTCACGCTGACCAGTCATGCTGACATGTCTTACGTTTTTCAACCACTTTATCGTGCATGCACAACTCCGATCATAAAATAGCCACGTAATTTTCCACTTTCCTTCAACGTGGCAAATTACTTAATTGTCTTAAAAATTACCCCGTAAAGTAAATTATGACCAATATTCGTTAATTAGCCCTTTTATTTATTAAACTCAATTTAATCACGTGACAGGTAAGTGTACACTACTTTTTTGGAATGGCAGTTTTTAAAGGATAAATGCTAGTATCAAATAATCAAGTTCAAAGAAGTAACTAAGATTAGACATAGTTAGAACTTAGAAAAAAAAAATCTAAGCAGATATATTTGAGTATTCTGCCAATTAGGAAAAGTGTGGCTAGAGAGATTTAATAAACTGAGCCAACTTTAAGGATGTTATTAGGTATTCCCCCAAATTGAAAAGGTTGTTTCAACAGGAGCAAACATCTTTCGACAGAGCAAAAGGCTCCACACTAGTCCACAGTGAAAAACAAAGCAAGTAAAAAAAGCAAAAGCTCTTCAATTTCTGCGCCAAAAAAGATGGTTGGGGCCAAATTTATATTAAAAAAAGACTTGCTTTTGGAACTCCATTTTTGCGTGATAAAGAAATAACTAAAACAATGGAGTATCAAATATGTATTTATTGTTATTTCTTCTTTAGATATAATGACTATTTATTTTAATCGTATATTTTTCTTTTCGAGGGTCATATCAATAAAAAACTTGGTTAGAGCGCTATTATTTTAGCCAAATAAAATGGTATACCTGAAATAATGGAGTTGAAATTGTGTATTTATTTTTTATTTCTTTTTAAATTTATTGATTATTTATTTCAACTATGTATCCTTTTCACGTCGATACATGAAAAAGATATGTATTTGGTTAGAGCTCCATTATGTTTATCCAAATAAAATATTTTAGCCAAAATATTTACTTGTCTATTTATTTTTATATCTCTTGGTAGATGAAACAACTATTTATTTTAGTTGTGTATTTTCTTGGGTCAAATTTGTAAAAAAAGTTGTTTGAAACTCCATTTTCTTGTTGACATAAAAAAAGAATAGCCTAAATAATGAATTTCCAACCAAGTTCTTTTATAAATTGACCCAAAAAAGATGATTTAAAAAATTAGTAAATTTAGAAAGGCATAAAATATATTTTATTTGTAAGAAATGTCACGTGGATAAAAACTACACATGACAGGTAAGTGTACACTACCTTTTTGGAATGACAATGTTTAAGGATACATGCTATCAAATAGTCAAGTTCAAAGAAATAATTAATAGAGTATTAGACATAGTTTTTAAAAAAAAATACGAGCCAAGTTTAATACCAGTACACATGACAGTTAAGTGCACGCTACTCCTTTGGAATGACAGTGTTTAAGGGATAAATCATAAATGCTACTTCCTTCGACTCGTAATAAGTGTTTTGAGCATTTTTATTTTAGTTAAAAAATAATTGTCCATTTATATAATCAAGAAGGAATTAATTATTTTCTTTTAAATTTATCTCTATTTTTATGTAATCAAGAAATTATATTAATTAGGTAGTATTTAATTTAGGACAGTTTAATCAAGATAGCTAGAAAATGATATTCCCTTCGGATTAAAAAGAGTGTTCACTTTGCCTTTTTTTCTTAGCTAAAAAAGAATGTCCACTTATCAAATAAAAAATAATTAATCTTATTTTTTCAGATTTGCACTTATTAAGTGTTATGTGATCAAATCTCAATACCTATTTAATTAGGAACAATTTAGTCAAATTACCTACTTTTGCTTAGGAGTTAGTGTTTTCTTAAGGAGTGTGCAAATGGTTAAGTGTATGCTCTTTTTTATGCGGGGGGGAGTTTTTCTCTAATGGGTGTGCAAAAGGCTAAGCAGAGCTTTATTTTGAACAGGAATAAGTAATAATCTGATCAGATATATTGAGATACTAGTTAATTTGCCCATGCTTCGGACGGTCATGAATGACCTTATTGACCTGCGAATGACCCTTCTCCAATATTTAAACATTAAAAATAACAAACGGCACATTGTTATAAAAAATAAAAATATTGAAAATATTTCAACTAAAGTTAATATTAAAAATAACAAAAGGCATATTCTCGTAAAAAATCATATATGTTGAATATATTCCAACTTAAATTAAAAGATAATGAATGATATAAAAATATTACTCTTTCATCAATTTGTTCCCCTACATATTTGTATACATAAAAAGAATGGATTCTTCGTCTCCGCGGCGTATTCTCTACACCTTCAACAAATTTATGAAATGATCTTTCCGAAAATTTAGTAGAAAAATGAGAGATTAAATTATTATAATACCAAAAACAAAACAAAAACGAATATATAAGTAATATACATAAAAAAAATCTAGAAAAAATGCTTAAGACATAAAACC